>NW_025813721.1:300000-502752 GCF_021917145.1 Hypomesus transpacificus | reverse complement strand
CATGGTGTGCGTTGAACTCGTCTCGATCCAGGGAATCCAACGGTACCTCATTTTTGAAAATCGGTCATACGGTTCAAAAGTTACGTGTGTAAACACAAGTCCAACTTTGACCAGTTGGTGGCGCTAGAGTGCTCCAATGGGAGACATGAAACTTGGTGAATATAAAGAAGGGACTGTGCTTAATGAGTGTGCCAAATTTCACAACTTTTTACCATACGGTTCTAGGGGCTGCCATAGACTCCAATGACAGAAGAAGTGTAATAATAAATATAGCTGCAAGCAGCAATGAGGTGGCCAAGCAGTTAAATGACCCATAAAACACTTTGGAAATCCTCAGAACAGGGTTCCGAGTGCATGCAGCAAGTTTGGTGTGAATCCATCAAAGATTTGCTGAGATACGACGCAACTTCCTGTTTGATGGCTTAATTGCACATTTTGATTGCCTGTACCGGGCAAACGGTTGTGAAAATCAAACAATCATGTGATGGCCTTTGTGAGGCTTGGTCTGAAGATAATCTCTGCGAAATTTGGTGAAGATTGGACAACATGTGTAGGAGGAGTAGAGAAAAAACATTTTTCAATGAATTCAAAATGGCGGCCGCATCAATTCGGCTATTATCACAAATGATGATGGGTCACACACGGGACGTCCCAAGATATCATGAAACAAAGGAATCACTTAATAAAGGCAAACAAATCAACAGTTATTGGCCAAAACACATTTTTGCTTCCTGCGGCCACGCCCAGTAATGACATGACACCAAATTCATTGGACAGCCTCAGAAGAGGGTTCCGAGTCATCACACCAGGTTTGGGGTTGATTTCTTAAAGATTAGCTGAGATATGATCCAACTTCCTGTTTGGTTGCTTTGTTGCCAATTTTGATTGGCTGTACCGGACAAACGGTTTTGAAAATCAAATATCCTTTGATAACTTCTGTGAGGGTTGGTCTGATGATGATGTGTGCCAATTCTGGGGAAGATTTGACCAAAATTGAGGGAGGAGAAGCAAAAAAACGTTTTTTCATGGCAGAAAATCTATATAACCGGAAATTGACGCCATGGTGTGCGTTGAACTCGTCTCGATCCAGGGAATCCAACGGTACCTCAATTTTGAAAATCGGTCATACGGTTCAAAAGTTACGTGTGTAAACACAAGTCCAACTTTGACCAGTTGGTGGCGCTAGAGTGCGCCAATGGGAGACATGAAACTTGGTGAATATAAAGAAGGGACTGTGCTTAATGAGTGTGCCAAATTTCACAACTTTTTACCATACGGTTCTAGGGGCTGCCATAGACTCCAATGACAGAAGAAGTGTAATAATAATAATAATAATAAATATAGCTGCAAGCAGCAATGTGGTGGCCAAGCAGTCAAATGACCCATAAAACACTTTAGAAATCCTCAGAACAGGGTTCCGAGTGCATGCAGCAAGTTTGGTGTGAATCCATCAAAGATTTGCTGAGATACGACCCAACTTCCTGTTTGATGGCTTAATTGCACATTTTGATTGGCTGTACCGGGCAAACGGTTGTGAAAATCAAACAATCATGTGATGGCCTTTGTGAGGCTTGGTCTGAAGATAATCTCTGCGAAATTTGGTGAAGATTGGACAACATGTGTAAGAGGAGTAGAGATTAAACGTTTTTCAATGAATTCAAAATGGCGGCCGCATCAATTCGGCTATTATCACAAATGATGATGGGTCACACACGGGACGTCCCAAGATATCATGAAACAAAGGAATCACTTAATAAAGGCAAACAAATCAACAGTTATTGGCCAAAACACATTTTTGCTTCCCGCGGCCACGCCCAGTAATGACATGACACCAAATTCATTGGACAGCCTCAGAAGAGGGTTCCGAGTCATCACACCAGGTTTGGGGTTGATTTCTTAAAGATTAGCCGAGATATGATCCAACTTCCTGTTTGGTTGCTTTGTTGCCAATTTTGATTGGCTGTACCGGACAAACGGTTTTGAAAATCAAATATCCTTTGATAACTTCTGTGAGGGTTGGTCTGATGATGATGTGTGCCAATTCTGGGGAAGATTTGACCAAAATTGAGGGAGGAGAAGCAAAAAAACGTTTTTTCACAAAATTCAAAATGGCAGAAAATCTATAAAACCGGAAATTGACGCCATGGTGTGCGTTGAACTCGTCTCGATCCAGGGAATCCAACGGTACCTCATTTTTGAAAATCGGTCATACGGTTCAAAAGTTACGTGTGTAAACACAAGTCCAACTTTGACCAGTTGGTGGCGCTAGAGTGCTCCAATGGGAGACATGAAACTTGGTGAATATAAAGAAGGGACTGTGCTTAATGAGTGTGCCAAATTTCACAACTTTTTACCATACGGTTCTAGGGGCTGCCATAGACTCCAATGACAGAAGAAGTGTAATAATAAATATAGCTGCAAGCAGCAATGAGGTGGCCAAGCAGTTAAATGACCCATAAAACACTTTGGAAATCCTCAGAACAGGGTTCCGAGTGCATGCAGCAAGTTTGGTGTGAATCCATCAAAGATTTGCTGAGATACGACCCAACTTCCTGTTTGATGGCTTAATTGCACATTTTGATTGCCTGTACCGGGCAAACGGTTGTGAAAATCAAACAATCATGTGATGGCCTTTGTGAGGCTTGGTCTGAAGATAATCTCTGCGAAATTTGGTGAAGATTGGACAACATGTGTAGGAGGAGTAGAGAAAAAACATTTTTCAATGAATTCAAAATGGCGGCCGCATCAATTCGGCTATTATCACAAATGATGATGGGTCACACACGGGACGTCCCAAGATATCATGAAACAAAGGAATCACTTAATAAAGGCAAACAAATCAACAGTTATTGGCCAAAACACATTTTTGCTTCCTGCGGCCACGCCCAGTAATGACATGACACCAAATTCATTGGACAGCCTCAGAAGAGGGTTCCGAGTCATCACACCAGGTTTGGGGTTGATTTCTTAAAGATTAGCTGAGATATGATCCAACTTCCTGTTTGGTTGCTTTGTTGCCAATTTTGATTGGCTGTACCGGACAAACGGTTTTGAAAATCAAATATCCTTTGATAACTTCTGTGAGGGTTGGTCTGATGATGATGTGTGCCAATTCTGGGGAAGATTTGACAAAAATTGAGGGAGGAGAAGCAAAAAAACGTTTTTTCATGGCAGAAAATCTATATAACCGGAAATTGACGCCATGGTGTGCGTTGAACTCGTCTCGATCCAGGGAATCCAACGGTACCTCAATTTTGAAAATCGGTCATACGGTTCAAAAGTTACGTGTGTAAACACAAGTCCAACTTTGACCAGTTGGTGGCGCTAGAGTGCGCCAATGGGAGACATGAAACTTGGTGAATATAAAGAAGGGACTGTGCTTAATGAGTGTGCCAAATTTCACAACTTTTTACCATACGGTTCTAGGGGCTGCCATAGACTCCAATGACAGAAGAAGTGTAATAATAATAATAATAATAAATATAGCTGCAAGCAGCAATGTGGTGGCCAAGCAGTCAAATGACCCATAAAACACTTTAGAAATCCTCAGAACAGGGTTCCGAGTGCATGCAGCAAGTTTGGTGTGAATCCATCAAAGATTTGCTGAGATACGACCCAACTTCCTGTTTGATGGCTTAATTGCACATTTTGATTGGCTGTACCGGGCAAACGGTTGTGAAAATCAAACAATCATGTGATGGCCTTTGTGAGGCTTGGTCTGAAGATAATCTCTGCGAAATTTGGTGAAGATTGGACAACATGTGTAAGAGGAGTAGAGATTAAACGTTTTTCAATGAATTCAAAATGGCGGCCGCATCAATTCGGCTATTATCACAAATGATGATGGGTCACACACGGGACGTCCCAAGATATCATGAAACAAAGGAATCACTTAATAAAGGCAAACAAATCAACAGTTATTGGCCAAAACACATTTTTGCTTCCCGCGGCCACGCCCAGTAATGACATGACACCAAATTCATTGGACAGCCTCAGAAGAGGGTTCCGAGTCATCACACCAGGTTTGGGGTTGATTTCTTAAAGATTAGCCGAGATATGATCCAACTTCCTGTTTGGTTGCTTTGTTGCCAATTTTGATTGGCTGTACCGGACAAACGGTTTTGAAAATCAAATATCCTTTGATAACTTCTGTGAGGGTTGGTCTGATGATGATGTGTGCCAATTCTGGGGAAGATTTGACCAAAATTGAGGGAGGAGAAGCAAAAAAACGGTTTTTCACAAAATTCAAAATGGCAGAAAATCTATATAACCGGAAATTGACGCCATGGTGTGCGTTGAACTCGTCTCGATCCAGGGAATCCAACGGTACCTCATTTTTGAAAATCGGTCATACGGTTCAAAAGTTACGTGTGTAAACACAAGTCCAACTTTGACCAGTTGGTGGCGCTAGAGTGCTCCAATGGGAGACATGAAACTTGGTGAATATAAAGAAGGGACTGTGCTTAATGAGTGTGCCAAATTTCACAACTTTTTACCATACGGTTCTAGGGGCTGCCATAGACTCCAATGACAGAAGAAGTGTAATAATAAATATAGCTGCAAGCAGCAATGAGGTGGCCAAGCAGTTAAATGACCCATAAAACACTTTGGAAATCCTCAGAACAGGGTTCCGAGTGCATGCAGCAAGTTTGGTGTGAATCCATCAAAGATTTGCTGAGATACGACGCAACTTCCTGTTTGATGGCTTAATTGCACATTTTGATTGCCTGTACCGGGCAAACGGTTGTGAAAATCAAACAATCATGTGATGGCCTTTGTGAGGCTTGGTCTGAAGATAATCTCTGCGAAATTTGGTGAAGATTGGACAACATGTGTAGGAGGAGTAGAGAAAAAACATTTTTCAATGAATTCAAAATGGCGGCCGCATCAATTCGGCTATTATCACAAATGATGATGGGTCACACACAGGACGTCCCAAGATATCATGAAACAAAGGAATCACTTAATAAAGGCAAACAAATCAACAGTTATTGGCCAAAACACATTTTTGCTTCCTGCGGCCACGCCCAGTAATGACATGACACCAAATTCATTGGACAGCCTCAGAAGAGGGTTCCGAGTCATCACACCAGGTTTGGGGTTGATTTCTTAAAGATTAGCTGAGATATGATCCAACTTCCTGTTTGGTTGCTTTGTTGCCAATTTTGATTGGCTGTACCGGACAAACGGTTTTGAAAATCAAATATCCTTTGATAACTTCTGTGAGGGTTGGTCTGATGATGATGTGTGCCAATTCTGGGGAAGATTTGACAAAAATTGAGGGAGGAGAAGCAAAAAAACGTTTTTTCATGGCAGAAAATCTATATAACCGGAAATTGACGCCATGGTGTGCGTTGAACTCGTCTCGATCCAGGGAATCCAACGGTACCTCAATTTTGAAAATCGGTCATACGGTTCAAAAGTTACGTGTGTAAACACAAGTCCAACTTTGACCAGTTGGTGGCGCTAGAGTGCGCCAATGGGAGACATGAAACTTGGTGAATATAAAGAAGGGACTGTGCTTAATGAGTGTGCCAAATTTCACAACTTTTTACCATACGGTTCTAGGGGCTGCCATAGACTCCAATGACAGAAGAAGTGTAATAATAATAATAATAATAAATATAGCTGCAAGCAGCAATGTGGTGGCCAAGCAGTCAAATGACCCATAAAACACTTTAGAAATCCTCAGAACAGGGTTCCGAGTGCATGCAGCAAGTTTGGTGTGAATCCATCAAAGATTTGCTGAGATACGACCCAACTTCCTGTTTGATGGCTTAATTGCACATTTTGATTGGCTGTACCGGGCAAACGGTTGTGAAAATCAAACAATCATGTGATGGCCTTTGTGAGGCTTGGTCTGAAGATAATCTCTGCGAAATTTGGTGAAGATTGGACAACATGTGTAAGAGGAGTAGAGATTAAACGTTTTTCAATGAATTCAAAATGGCGGCCGCATCAATTCGGCTATTATCACAAATGATGATGGGTCACACACGGGACGTCCCAAGATATCATGAAACAAAGGAATCACTTAATAAAGGCAAACAAATCAACAGTTATTGGCCAAAACACATTTTTGCTTCCCGCGGCCACGCCCAGTAATGACATGACACCAAATTCATTGGACAGCCTCAGAAGAGGGTTCCGAGTCATCACACCAGGTTTGGGGTTGATTTCTTAAAGATTAGCCGAGATATGATCCAACTTCCTGTTTGGTTGCTTTGTTGCCAATTTTGATTGGCTGTACCGGACAAACGGTTTTGAAAATCAAATATCCTTTGATAACTTCTGTGAGGGTTGGTCTGATGATGATGTGTGCCAATTCTGGGGAAGATTTGACCAAAATTGAGGGAGGAGAAGCAAAAAAACGTTTTTTTCAAAATGGCAGAAAATCTATATAACCGGAAATTGACGCCATGGTGTGCGTTGAACTCGTCTCGATCCAGGGAATCCAACGGTACCTCAATTTTGAAAATCGGTCATACGGTTCAAAAGTTACGTGTGTAAACACAAGTCCAACTTTGACCAGTTGGTGGCGCTAGAGTGCTCCAATGGGAGACATGAAACTTGGTGAATATAAAGAAGGGACTGTGCTTAATGAGTGTGCCAAATTTCACAACTTTTTACCATACGGTTCTAGGGGCTGCCATAGACTCCAATGACAGAAGAAGTGTAATAATAAAATATAGCTGCAAGCAGCAATGTGGTGGCCAAGCAGTCAAATGACCCATAAAACACTTTAGAAATCCTCAGAACAGGGTTCCGAGTGCATGCAGCAAGTTTGGTGTGAATCCATCAAAGATTTGCTGAGATACGACCCAACTTCCTGTTTGATGGCTTAATTGCACATTTTGATTGGCTGTACCGGGCAAACGGTTGTGAAAATCAAACAATCATGTGATGGCCTTTGTGAGGCTTGGTCTGAAGATAATCTCTGCGAAATTTGGTGAAGATTGGACAACATGTGTAAGAGGAGTAGAGATTAAACGTTTTTCAATGAATTCAAAATGGCGGCCGCATCAATTCGGCTATTATCACAAATGATGATGGGTCACACACGGGACGTCCCAAGATATCATGAAACAAAGGAATCACTTAATAAAGGCAAACAAATCAACAGTTATTGGCCAAAACACATTTTTGCTTCCCGCGGCCACGCCCAGTAATGACATGACACCAAATTCATTGGACAGCCTCAGAAGAGGGTTCCGAGTCATCACACCAGGTTTGGGGTTGATTTCTTAAAGATTAGCCGAGATATGATCCAACTTCCTGTTTGGTTGCTTTGTTGCCAATTTTGATTGGCTGTACCGGACAAACGGTTTTGAAAATCAAATATCCTTTGATAACTTCTGTGAGGGTTGGTCTGATGATGATGTGTGCCAATTCTGGGGAAGATTTGACCAAAATTGAGGGAGGAGAAGCAAAAAAACGTTTTTCACAAAATTCAAAATGGCAGAAAATCTATATAACCGGAAATTGACGCCATGGTGTGCGTTGAACTCGTCTCGATCCAGGGAATCCAACGGTACCTCATTTTTGAAAATCGGTCATACGGTTCAAAAGTTACGTGTGTAAACACAAGTCCAACTTTGACCAGTTGGTGGCGCTAGAGTGCTCCAATGGGAGACATGAAACTTGGTGAATATAAAGAAGGGACTGTGCTTAATGAGTGTGCCAAATTTCACAACTTTTTACCATACGGTTCTAGGGGCTGCCATAGACTCCAATGACAGAAGAAGTGTAATAATAAATATAGCTGCAAGCAGCAATGAGGTGGCCAAGCAGTTAAATGACCCATAAAACACTTTGGAAATCCTCAGAACAGGGTTCCGAGTGCATGCAGCAAGTTTGGTGTGAATCCATCAAAGATTTGCTGAGATACGACGCAACTTCCTGTTTGATGGCTTAATTGCACATTTTGATTGCCTGTACCGGGCAAACGGTTGTGAAAATCAAACAATCATGTGATGGCCTTTGTGAGGCTTGGTCTGAAGATAATCTCTGCGAAATTTGGTGAAGATTGGACAACATGTGTAGGAGGAGTAGAGAAAAAACATTTTTCAATGAATTCAAAATGGCGGCCGCATCAATTCGGCTATTATCACAAATGATGATGGGTCACACACAGGACGTCCCAAGATATCATGAAACAAAGGAATCACTTAATAAAGGCAAACAATCAACAGTTATTGGCCAAAACACATTTTTGCTTCCTGCGGCCACGCCCAGTAATGACATGACACCAAATTCATTGGACAGCCTCAGAAGAGGGTTCCGAGTCATCACACCAGGTTTGGGGTTGATTTCTTAAAGATTAGCTGAGATATGATCCAACTTCCTGTTTGGTTGCTTTGTTGCCAATTTTGATTGGCTGTACCGGACAAACGGTTTTGAAAATCAAATATCCTTTGATAACTTCTGTGAGGGTTGGTCTGATGATGATGTGTGCCAATTCTGGGGAAGATTTGACCAAAATTGAGGGAGGAGAAGCAAAAAAACGTTTTTCACAAAATTCAAAATGGCAGAAAATCTATATAACCGGAAATTGACGCCATGGTGTGCGTTGAACTCGTCTCGATCCAGGGAATCCAACGGTACCTCAATTTTGAAAATCGGTCATACGGTTCAAAAGTTACGTGTGTAAACACAAGTCCAACTTTGACCAGTTGGTGGCGCTAGAGTGCTCCAATGGGAGACATGAAACTTGGTGAATATAAAGAAGGGACTGTGCTTAATGAGTGTGCCAAATTTCACAACTTTTTACCATACGGTTCTAGGGGCTGCCATAGACTCCAATGACAGAAGAAGTGTAATAATAAATATAGCTGCAAGCAGCAATGAGGTGGCCAAGCAGTTAAATGACCCATAAAACACTTTGGAAATCCTCAGAACAGGGTTCCGAGTGCATGCAGCAAGTTTGGTGTGAATCCATCAAAGATTTGCTGAGATACGACGCAACTTCCTGTTTGATGGCTTAATTGCACATTTTGATTGCCTGTACCGGGCAAACGGTTGTGAAAATCAAACAATCATGTGATGGCCTTTGTGAGGCTTGGTCTGAAGATAATCTCTGCGAAATTTGGTGAAGATTGGACAACATGTGTAGGAGGAGTAGAGAAAAAACATTTTTCAATGAATTCAAAATGGCGGCCGCATCAATTCGGCTATTATCACAAATGATGATGGGTCACACACAGGACGTCCCAAGATATCATGAAACAAAGGAATCACTTAATAAAGGCAAACAAATCAACAGTTATTGGCCAAAACACATTTTTGCTTCCTGCGGCCACGCCCAGTAATGACATGACACCAAATTCATTGGACAGCCTCAGAAGAGGGTTCCGAGTCATCACACCAGGTTTGGGGTTGATTTCTTAAAGATTAGCTGAGATATGATCCAACTTCCTGTTTGGTTGCTTTGTTGCCAATTTTGATTGGCTGTACCGGACAAACGGTTTTGAAAATCAAATATCCTTTGATAACTTCTGTGAGGGTTGGTCTGATGATGATGTGTGCCAATTCTGGGGAAGATTTGACAAAAATTGAGGGAGGAGAAGCAAAAAAACGTTTTTTCATGGCAGAAAATCTATATAACCGGAAATTGACGCCATGGTGTGCGTTGAACTCGTCTCGATCCAGGGAATCCAACGGTACCTCAATTTTGAAAATCGGTCATACGGTTCAAAAGTTACGTGTGTAAACACAAGTCCAACTTTGACCAGTTGGTGGCGCTAGAGTGCTCCAATGGGAGACATGAAACTTGGTGAATATAAAGAAGGGACTGTGCTTAATGAGTGTGCCAAATTTCACAACTTTTTACCATACGGTTCTAGGGGCTGCCATAGACTCCAATGACAGAAGAAGTGTAATAATAATAATAATAATAAATATAGCTGCAAGCAGCAATGTGGTGGCCAAGCAGTCAAATGACCCATAAAACACTTTAGAAATCCTCAGAACAGGGTTCCGAGTGCATGCAGCAAGTTTGGTGTGAATCCATCAAAGATTTGCTGAGATACGACCCAACTTCCTGTTTGATGGCTTAATTGCACATTTTGATTGGCTGTACCGGGCAAACGGTTGTGAAAATCAAACAATCATGTGATGGCCTTTGTGAGGCTTGGTCTGAAGATAATCTCTGCGAAATTTGGTGAAGATTGGACAACATGTGTAAGAGGAGTAGAGATTAAACGTTTTTCAATGAATTCAAAATGGCGGCCGCATCAATTCGGCTATTATCACAAATGATGATGGGTCACACACGGGACGTCCCAAGATATCATGAAACAAAGGAATCACTTAATAAAGGCAAACAAATCAACAGTTATTGGCCAAAACACATTTTTGCTTCCCGCGGCCACGCCCAGTAATGACATGACACCAAATTCATTGGACAGCCTCAGAAGAGGGTTCCGAGTCATCACACCAGGTTTGGGGTTGATTTCTTAAAGATTAGCCGAGATATGATCCAACTTCCTGTTTGGTTGCTTTGTTGCCAATTTTGATTGGCTGTACCGGACAAACGGTTTTGAAAATCAAATATCCTTTGATAACTTCTGTGAGGGTTGGTCTGATGATGATGTGTGCCAATTCTGGGGAAGATTTGACCAAAATTGAGGGAGGAGAAGCAAAAAAACGTTTTTTCACAAAATTCAAAATGGCAGAAAATCTATATAACCGGAAATTGACGCCATGGTGTGCGTTGAACTCGTCTCGATCCAGGGAATCCAACGGTACCTCATTTTTGAAAATCGGTCATACGGTTCAAAAGTTACGTGTGTAAACACAAGTCCAACTTTGACCAGTTGGTGGCGCTAGAGTGCTCCAATGGGAGACATGAAACTTGGTGAATATAAAGAAGGGACTGTGCTTAATGAGTGTGCCAAATTTCACAACTTTTTACCATACGGTTCTAGGGGCTGCCATAGACTCCAATGACAGAAGAAGTGTAATAATAAATATAGCTGCAAGCAGCAATGAGGTGGCCAAGCAGTTAAATGACCCATAAAACACTTTGGAAATCCTCAGAACAGGGTTCCGAGTGCATGCAGCAAGTTTGGTGTGAATCCATCAAAGATTTGCTGAGATACGACGCAACTTCCTGTTTGATGGCTTAATTGCACATTTTGATTGCCTGTACCGGGCAAACGGTTGTGAAAATCAAACAATCATGTGATGGCCTTTGTGAGGCTTGGTCTGAAGATAATCTCTGCGAAATTTGGTGAAGATTGGACAACATGTGTAGGAGGAGTAGAGAAAAAACATTTTTCAATGAATTCAAAATGGCGGCCGCATCAATTCGGCTATTATCACAAATGATGATGGGTCACACACAGGACGTCCCAAGATATCATGAAACAAAGGAATCACTTAATAAAGGCAAACAAATCAACAGTTATTGGCCAAAACACATTTTTGCTTCCTGCGGCCACGCCCAGTAATGACATGACACCAAATTCATTGGACAGCCTCAGAAGAGGGTTCCGAGTCATCACACCAGGTTTGGGGTTGATTTCTTAAAGATTAGCTGAGATATGATCCAACTTCCTGTTTGGTTGCTTTGTTGCCAATTTTGATTGGCTGTACCGGACAAACGGTTTTGAAAATCAAATATCCTTTGATAACTTCTGTGAGGGTTGGTCTGATGATGATGTGTGCCAATTCTGGGGAAGATTTGACAAAAATTGAGGGAGGAGAAGCAAAAAAACGTTTTTTCACAAAATTCAAAATGGCAGAAAATCTATATAACCGGAAATTGACGCCATGGTGTGCGTTGAACTCGTCTCGATCCAGGGAATCCAACGGTACCTCAATTTTGAAAATCGGTCATACGGTTCAAAAGTTACGTGTGTAAACACAAGTCCAACTTTGACCAGTTGGTGGCGCTAGAGTGCTCCAATGGGAGACATGAAACTTGGTGAATATAAAGAAGGGACTGTGCTTAATGAGTGTGCCAAATTTCACAACTTTTTACCATACGGTTCTAGGGGCTGCCATAGACTCCAATGACAGAAGAAGTGTAATAATAAATATAGCTGCAAGCAGCAATGAGGTGGCCAAGCAGTTAAATGACCCATAAAACACTTTGGAAATCCTCAGAACAGGGTTCCGAGTGCATGCAGCAAGTTTGGTGTGAATCCATCAAAGATTTGCTGAGATACGACGCAACTTCCTGTTTGATGGCTTAATTGCACATTTTGATTGCCTGTACCGGGCAAACGGTTGTGAAAATCAAACAATCATGTGATGGCCTTTGTGAGGCTTGGTCTGAAGATAATCTCTGCGAAATTTGGTGAAGATTGGACAACATGTGTAGGAGGAGTAGAGAAAAAACATTTTTCAATGAATTCAAAATGGCGGCCGCATCAATTCGGCTATTATCACAAATGATGATGGGTCACACACAGGACGTCCCAAGATATCATGAAACAAAGGAATCACTTAATAAAGGCAAACAAATCAACAGTTATTGGCCAAAACACATTTTTGCTTCCTGCGGCCACGCCCAGTAATGACATGACACCAAATTCATTGGACAGCCTCAGAAGAGGGTTCCGAGTCATCACACCAGGTTTGGGGTTGATTTCTTAAAGATTAGCTGAGATATGATCCAACTTCCTGTTTGGTTGCTTTGTTGCCAATTTTGATTGGCTGTACCGGACAAACGGTTTTGAAAATCAAATATCCTTTGATAACTTCTGTGAGGGTTGGTCTGATGATGATGTGTGCCAATTCTGGGGAAGATTTGACAAAAATTGAGGGAGGAGAAGCAAAAAAACGTTTTTTCATGGCAGAAAATCTATATAACCGGAAATTGACGCCATGGTGTGCGTTGAACTCGTCTCGATCCAGGGAATCCAACGGTACCTCAATTTTGAAAATCGGTCATACGGTTCAAAAGTTACGTGTGTAAACACAAGTCCAACTTTGACCAGTTGGTGGCGCTAGAGTGCTCCAATGGGAGACATGAAACTTGGTGAATATAAAGAAGGGACTGTGCTTAATGAGTGTGCCAAATTTCACAACTTTTTACCATACGGTTCTAGGGGCTGCCATAGACTCCAATGACAGAAGAAGTGTAATAATAAATATAGCTGCAAGCAGCAATGTGGTGGCCAAGCAGTCAAATGACCCATAAAACACTTTAGAAATCCTCAGAACAGGGTTCCGAGTGCATGCAGCAAGTTTGGTGTGAATCCATCAAAGATTTGCTGAGATACGACCCAACTTCCTGTTTGATGGCTTAATTGCACATTTTGATTGGCTGTACCGGGCAAACGGTTGTGAAAATCAAACAATCATGTGATGGCCTTTGTGAGGCTTGGTCTGAAGATAATCTCTGCGAAATTTGGTGAAGATTGGACAACATGTGTAAGAGGAGTAGAGATTAAACGTTTTTCAATGAATTCAAAATGGCGGCCGCATCAATTCGGCTATTATCACAAATGATGATGGGTCACACACGGGACGTCCCAAGATATCATGAAACAAAGGAATCACTTAATAAAGGCAAACAAATCAACAGTTATTGGCCAAAACACATTTTTGCTTCCTGCGGCCACGCCCAGTAATGACATGACACCAAATTCATTGGACAGCCTCAGAAGAGGGTTCCGAGTCATCACACCAGGTTTGGGGTTGATTTCTTAAAGATTAGCTGAGATATGATCCAACTTCCTGTTTGATGGCTTAATTGCACATTTTGATTGCCTGTACCGGGCAAACGGTTGTGAAAATCAAACAATCATGTGATGGCCTTTGTGAGGCTTGGTCTGAAGATAATCTCTGCGAAATTTGGTGAAGATTGGACAACATGTGTAGGAGGAGTAGAGAAAAAACATTTTTCAATGAATTCAAAATGGCGGCCGCATCAATTCGGCTATTATCACAAATGATGATGGGTCACACACGGGACGTCCCAAGATATCATGAAACAAAGGAATCACTTAATAAAGGCAAACAAATCAACAGTTATTGGCCAAAACACATTTTTGCTTCCTGCGGCCACGCCCAGTAATGACATGACACCAAATTCATTGGACAGCCTCAGAAGAGGGTTCCGAGTCATCACACCAGGTTTGGGGTTGATTTCTTAAAGATTAGCTGAGATATGATCCAACTTCCTGTTTGGTTGCTTTGTTGCCAATTTTGATTGGCTGTACCGGACAAACGGTTTTGAAAATCAAATATCCTTTGATAACTTCTGTGAGGGTTGGTCTGATGATGATGTGTGCCAATTCTGGGGAAGATTTGACCAAAATTGAGGGAGGAGAAGCAAAAAAACGTTTTTTCACAAAATTCAAAATGGCAGAAAATCTATATAACCGGAAATTGACGCCATGGTGTGCGTTGAACTCGTCTCGATCCAGGGAATCCAACGGTACCTCATTTTTGAAAATCGGTCATACGGTTCAAAAGTTACGTGTGTAAACACAAGTCCAACTTTGACCAGTTGGTGGCGCTAGAGTGCTCCAATGGGAGACATGAAACTTGGTGAATATAAAGAGGGGACTGTGCTTAATGAGTGTGCCAAATTTCACAACTTTTTACCATACGGTTCTAGGGGCTGCCATAGACTCCAATGACAGAAGAAGTGTAATAATAAATATAGCTGCAAGCAGCAATGAGGTGGCCAAGCAGTTAAATGACCCATAAAACACTTTGGAAATCCTCAGAACAGGGTTCCGAGTGCATGCAGCAAGTTTGGTGTGAATCCATCAAAGATTTGCTGAGATACGACCCAACTTCCTGTTTGATGGCTTAATTGCACATTTTGATTGCCTGTACCGGGCAAACGGTTGTGAAAATCAAACAATCATGTGATGGCCTTTGTGAGGCTTGGTCTGAAGATAATCTCTGCGAAATTTGGTGAAGATTGGACAACATGTGTAGGAGGAGTAGAGAAAAAACATTTTTCAATGAATTCAAAATGGCGGCCGCATCAATTCGGCTATTATCACAAATGATGATGGGTCACACACGGGACGTCCCAAGATATCATGAAACAAAGGAATCACTTAATAAAGGCAAACAAATCAACAGTTATTGGCCAAAACACATTTTTGCTTCCTGCGGCCACGCCCAGTAATGACATGACACCAAATTCATTGGACAGCCTCAGAAGAGGGTTCCGAGTCATCACACCAGGTTTGGGGTTGATTTCTTAAAGATTAGCTGAGATATGATCCAACTTCCTGTTTGATGGCTTAATTGCACATTTTGATTGCCTGTACCGGGCAAACGGTTGTGAAAATCAAACAATCATGTGATGGCCTTTGTGAGGCTTGGTCTGAAGATAATCTCTGCGAAATTTGGTGAAGATTGGACAACATGTGTAGGAGGAGTAGAGAAAAAACATTTTTCAATGAATTCAAAATGGCGGCCGCATCAATTCGGCTATTATCACAAATGATGATGGGTCACACACGGGACGTCCCAAGATATCATGAAACAAAGGAATCACTTAATAAAGGCAAACAAATCAACAGTTATTGGCCAAAACACATTTTTGCTTCCTGCGGCCACGCCCAGTAATGACATGACACCAAATTCATTGGACAGCCTCAGAAGAGGGTTCCGAGTCATCACACCAGGTTTGGGGTTGATTTCTTAAAGATTAGCTGAGATATGATCCAACTTCCTGTTTGGTTGCTTTGTTGCCAATTTTGATTGGCTGTACCGGACAAACGGTTTTGAAAATCAAATATCCTTTGATAACTTCTGTGAGGGTTGGTCTGATGATGATGTGTGCCAATTCTGGGGAAGATTTGACCAAAATTGAGGGAGGAGAAGCAAAAAAACGTTTTTTCACAAAATTCAAAATGGCAGAAAATCTATATAACCGGAAATTGACGCCATGGTGTGCGTTGAACTCGTCTCGATCCAGGGAATCCAACGGTACCTCATTTTTGAAAATCGGTCATACGGTTCAAAAGTTACGTGTGTAAACACAAGTCCAACTTTGACCAGTTGGTGGCGCTAGAGTGCTCCAATGGGAGACATGAAACTTGGTGAATATAAAGAGGGGACTGTGCTTAATGAGTGTGCCAAATTTCACAACTTTTTACCATACGGTTCTAGGGGCTGCCATAGACTCCAATGACAGAAGAAGTGTAATAATAAATATAGCTGCAAGCAGCAATGAGGTGGCCAAGCAGTTAAATGACCCATAAAACACTTTGGAAATCCTCAGAACAGGGTTCCGAGTGCATGCAGCAAGTTTGGTGTGAATCCATCAAAGATTTGCTGAGATACGACCCAACTTCCTGTTTGATGGCTTAATTGCACATTTTGATTGCCTGTACCGGGCAAACGGTTGTGAAAATCAAACAATCATGTGATGGCCTTTGTGAGGCTTGGTCTGAAGATAATCTCTGCGAAATTTGGTGAAGATTGGACAACATGTGTAGGAGGAGTAGAGAAAAAACATTTTTCAATGAATTCAAAATGGCGGCCGCATCAATTCGGCTATTATCACAAATGATGATGGGTCACACACAGGACGTCCCAAGATATCATGAAACAAAGGAATCACTTAATAAAGGCAAACAAATCAACAGTTATTGGCCAAAACACATTTTTGCTTCCTGCGGCCACGCCCAGTAATGACATGACACCAAATTCATTGGACAGCCTCAGAAGAGGGTTCCGAGTCATCACACCAGGTTTGGGGTTGATTTCTTAAAGATTAGCTGAGATATGATCCAACTTCCTGTTTGGTTGCTTTGTTGCCAATTTTGATTGGCTGTACCGGACAAACGGTTTTGAAAATCAAATATCCTTTGATAACTTCTGTGAGGGTTGGTCTGATGATGATGTGTGCCAATTCTGGGGAAGATTTGACAAAAATTGAGGGAGGAGAAGCAAAAAAACGTTTTTTCATGGCAGAAAATCTATATAACCGGAAATTGACGCCATGGTGTGCGTTGAACTCGTCTCGATCCAGGGAATCCAACGGTACCTCAATTTTGAAAATCGGTCATACGGTTCAAAAGTTACGTGTGTAAACACAAGTCCAACTTTGACCAGTTGGTGGCGCTAGAGTGCGCCAATGGGAGACATGAAACTTGGTGAATATAAAGAAGGGACTGTGCTTAATGAGTGTGCCAAATTTCACAACTTTTTACCATACGGTTCTAGGGGCTGCCATAGACTCCAATGACAGAAGAAGTGTAATAATAATAATAATAATAAATATAGCTGCAAGCAGCAATGTGGTGGCCAAGCAGTCAAATGACCCATAAAACACTTTAGAAATCCTCAGAACAGGGTTCCGAGTGCATGCAGCAAGTTTGGTGTGAATCCATCAAAGATTTGCTGAGATACGACCCAACTTCCTGTTTGATGGCTTAATTGCACATTTTGATTGGCTGTACCGGGCAAACGGTTGTGAAAATCAAACAATCATGTGATGGCCTTTGTGAGGCTTGGTCTGAAGATAATCTCTGCGAAATTTGGTGAAGATTGGACAACATGTGTAAGAGGAGTAGAGATTAAACGTTTTTCAATGAATTCAAAATGGCGGCCGCATCAATTCGGCTATTATCACAAATGATGATGGGTCACACACGGGACGTCCCAAGATATCATGAAACAAAGGAATCACTTAATAAAGGCAAACAAATCAACAGTTATTGGCCAAAACACATTTTTGCTTCCCGCGGCCACGCCCAGTAATGACATGACACCAAATTCATTGGACAGCCTCAGAAGAGGGTTCCGAGTCATCACACCAGGTTTGGGGTTGATTTCTTAAAGATTAGCCGAGATATGATCCAACTTCCTGTTTGGTTGCTTTGTTGCCAATTTTGATTGGCTGTACCGGACAAACGGTTTTGAAAATCAAATATCCTTTGATAACTTCTGTGAGGGTTGGTCTGATGATGATGTGTGCCAATTCTGGGGAAGATTTGACCAAAATTGAGGGAGGAGAAGCAAAAAAACGTTTTTTCACAAAATTCAAAATGGCAGAAAATCTATATAACCGGAAATTGACGCCATGGTGTGCGTTGAACTCGTCTCGATCCAGGGAATCCAACGGTACCTCATTTTTGAAAATCGGTCATACGGTTCAAAAGTTACGTGTGTAAACACAAGTCCAACTTTGACCAGTTGGTGGCGCTAGAGTGCTCCAATGGGAGACATGAAACTTGGTGAATATAAAGAAGGGACTGTGCTTAATGAGTGTGCCAAATTTCACAACTTTTTACCATACGGTTCTAGGGGCTGCCATAGACTCCAATGACAGAAGAAGTGTAATAATAAATATAGCTGCAAGCAGCAATGAGGTGGCCAAGCAGTTAAATGACCCATAAAACACTTTGGAAATCCTCAGAACAGGGTTCCGAGTGCATGCAGCAAGTTTGGTGTGAATCCATCAAAGATTTGCTGAGATACGACGCAACTTCCTGTTTGATGGCTTAATTGCACATTTTGATTGCCTGTACCGGGCAAACGGTTGTGAAAATCAAACAATCATGTGATGGCCTTTGTGAGGCTTGGTCTGAAGATAATCTCTGCGAAATTTGGTGAAGATTGGACAACATGTGTAGGAGGAGTAGAGAAAAAACATTTTTCAATGAATTCAAAATGGCGGCCGCATCAATTCGGCTATTATCACAAATGATGATGGGTCACACACAGGACGTCCCAAGATATCATGAAACAAAGGAATCACTTAATAAAGGCAAACAAATCAACAGTTATTGGCCAAAACACATTTTTGCTTCCTGCGGCCACGCCCAGTAATGACATGACACCAAATTCATTGGACAGCCTCAGAAGAGGGTTCCGAGTCATCACACCAGGTTTGGGGTTGATTTCTTAAAGATTAGCTGAGATATGATCCAACTTCCTGTTTGGTTGCTTTGTTGCCAATTTTGATTGGCTGTACCGGACAAACGGTTTTGAAAATCAAATATCCTTTGATAACTTCTGTGAGGGTTGGTCTGATGATGATGTGTGCCAATTCTGGGGAAGATTTGACAAAATTGAGGGAGGAGAAGCAAAAAAACGTTTTTTCACAAAATTCAAAATGGCAGAAAATCTATATAACCGGAAATTGACGCCATGGTGTGCGTTGAACTCGTCTCGATCCAGGGAATCCAACGGTACCTCATTTTTGAAAATCGGTCATACGGTTCAAAAGTTACGTGTGTAAACACAAGTCCAACTTTGACCAGTTGGTGGCGCTAGAGTGCTCCAATGGGAGACATGAAACTTGGTGAATATAAAGAAGGGACTGTGCTTAATGAGTGTGCCAAATTTCACAACTTTTTACCATACGGTTCTAGGGGCTGCCATAGACTCCAATGACAGAAGAAGTGTAATAATAAATATAGCTGCAAGCAGCAATGAGGTGGCCAAGCAGTTAAATGACCCATAAAACACTTTGGAAATCCTCAGAACAGGGTTCCGAGTGCATGCAGCAAGTTTGGTGTGAATCCATCAAAGATTTGCTGAGATACGACGCAACTTCCTGTTTGATGGCTTAATTGCACATTTTGATTGCCTGTACCGGGCAAACGGTTGTGAAAATCAAACAATCATGTGATGGCCTTTGTGAGGCTTGGTCTGAAGATAATCTCTGCGAAATTTGGTGAAGATTGGACAACATGTGTAGGAGGAGTAGAGAAAAAACATTTTTCAATGAATTCAAAATGGCGGCCGCATCAATTCGGCTATTATCACAAATGATGATGGGTCACACACAGGACGTCCCAAGATATCATGAAACAAAGGAATCACTTAATAAAGGCAAACAAATCAACAGTTATTGGCCAAAACACATTTTTGCTTCCTGCGGCCACGCCCAGTAATGACATGACACCAAATTCATTGGACAGCCTCAGAAGAGGGTTCCGAGTCATCACACCAGGTTTGGGGTTGATTTCTTAAAGATTAGCTGAGATATGATCCAACTTCCTGTTTGGTTGCTTCGTTGCCAATTTTGATTGGCTGTACCGGACAAACGGTTTTGAAAATCAAATATCCTTTGATAACTTCTGTGAGGGTTGGTCTGATGATGATGTGTGCCAATTCTGGGGAAGATTTGACAAAAATTGAGGGAGGAGAAGCAAAAAAACGTTTTTTCATGGCAGAAAATCTATATAACCGGAAATTGACGCCATGGTGTGCGTTGAACTCGTCTCGATCCAGGGAATCCAACGGTACCTCAATTTTGAAAATCGGTCATACGGTTCAAAAGTTACGTGTGTAAACACAAGTCCAACTTTGACCAGTTGGTGGCGCTAGAGTGCTCCAATGGGAGACATGAAACTTGGTGAATATAAAGAAGGGACTGTGCTTAATGAGTGTGCCAAATTTCACAACTTTTTACCATACGGTTCTAGGGGCTGCCATAGACTCCAATGACAGAAGAAGTGTAATAATAATAATAATAATAAATATAGCTGCAAGCAGCAATGTGGTGGCCAAGCAGTCAAATGACCCATAAAACACTTTAGAAATCCTCAGAACAGGGTTCCGAGTGCATGCAGCAAGTTTGGTGTGAATCCATCAAAGATTTGCTGAGATACGACCCAACTTCCTGTTTGATGGCTTAATTGCACATTTTGATTGGCTGTACCGGGCAAACGGTTGTGAAAATCAAACAATCATGTGATGGCCTTTGTGAGGCTTGGTCTGAAGATAATCTCTGCGAAATTTGGTGAAGATTGGACAACATGTGTAAGAGGAGTAGAGATTAAACGTTTTTCAATGAATTCAAAATGGCGGCCGCATCAATTCGGCTATTATCACAAATGATGATGGGTCACACACGGGACGTCCCAAGATATCATGAAACAAAGGAATCACTTAATAAAGGCAAACAAATCAACAGTTATTGGCCAAAACACATTTTTGCTTCCCGCGGCCACGCCCAGTAATGACATGACACCAAATTCATTGGACAGCCTCAGAAGAGGGTTCCGAGTCATCACACCAGGTTTGGGGTTGATTTCTTAAAGATTAGCCGAGATATGATCCAACTTCCTGTTTGGTTGCTTTGTTGCCAATTTTGATTGGCTGTACCGGACAAACGGTTTTGAAAATCAAATATCCTTTGATAACTTCTGTGAGGTGAGGGTTGGTCTGATGATGATGTGTGCCAATTCTGGGGAAGATTTGACCAAAATTGAGGGAGGAGAAGCAAAAAAACGTTTTTTCACAAAATTCAAAATGGCAGAAAATCTATAAACCGGAAATTGACGCCATGGTGTGCGTTGAACTCGTCTCGATCCAGGGAATCCAACGGTACCTCATTTTTGAAAATCGGTCATACGGTTCAAAAGTTACGTGTGTAAACACAAGTCCAACTTTGACCAGTTGGTGGCGCTAGAGTGCTCCAATGGGAGACATGAAACTTGGTGAATATAAAGAAGGGACTGTGCTTAATGAGTGTGCCAAATTTCACAACTTTTTACCATACGGTTCTAGGGGCTGCCATAGACTCCAATGACAGAAGAAGTGTAATAATAAATATAGCTGCAAGCAGCAATGAGGTGGCCAAGCAGTTAAATGACCCATAAAACACTTTGGAAATCCTCAGAACAGGGTTCCGAGTGCATGCAGCAAGTTTGGTGTGAATCCATCAAAGATTTGCTGAGATACGACGCAACTTCCTGTTTGATGGCTTAATTGCACATTTTGATTGCCTGTACCGGGCAAACGGTTGTGAAAATCAAACAATCATGTGATGGCCTTTGTGAGGCTTGGTCTGAAGATAATCTCTGCGAAATTTGGTGAAGATTGGACAACATGTGTAGGAGGAGTAGAGAAAAAACATTTTTCAATGAATTCAAAATGGCGGCCGCATCAATTCGGCTATTATCACAAATGATGATGGGTCACACACGGGACGTCCCAAGATATCATGAAACAAAGGAATCACTTAATAAAGGCAAACAAATCAACAGTTATTGGCCAAAACACATTTTTGCTTCCTGCGGCCACGCCCAGTAATGACATGACACCAAATTCATTGGACAGCCTCAGAAGAGGGTTCCGAGTCATCACACCAGGTTTGGGGTTGATTTCTTAAAGATTAGCTGAGATATGATCCAACTTCCTGTTTGATGGCTTAATTGCACATTTTGATTGCCTGTACCGGGCAAACGGTTGTGAAAATCAAACAATCATGTGATGGCCTTTGTGAGGCTTGGTCTGAAGATAATCTCTGCGAAATTTGGTGAAGATTGGACAACATGTGTAGGAGGAGTAGAGAAAAAACATTTTTCAATGAATTCAAAATGGCGGCCGCATCAATTCGGCTATTGTCACAAATGATGATGGGTCACACACGGGACGTCCCAAGATATCATGAAACAAAGGAATCACTTAATAAAGGCAAACAAATCAACAGTTATTGGCCAAAACACATTTTTGCTTCCTGCGGCCACGCCCAGTAATGACATGACACCAAATTCATTGGACAGCCTCAGAAGAGGGTTCCGAGTCATCACACCAGGTTTGGGGTTGATTTCTTAAAGATTAGCTGAGATATGATCCAACTTCCTGTTTGGTTGCTTTGTTGCCAATTTTGATTGGCTGTACCGGACAAACGGTTTTGAAAATCAAATATCCTTTGATAACTTCTGTGAGGTGAGGGTTGGTCTGATGATGATGTGTGCCAATTCTGGGGAAGATTTGACCAAAATTGAGGGAGGAGAAGCAAAAAAACGTTTTTTCACAAAATTCAAAATGGCAGAAAATCTATATAACCGGAAATTGACGCCATGGTGTGCGTTGAACTCGTCTCGATCCAGGGAATCCAACGGTACCTCATTTTTGAAAATCGGTCATACGGTTCAAAAGTTACGTGTGTAAACACAAGTCCAACTTTGACCAGTTGGTGGCGCTAGAGTGCTCCAATGGGAGACATGAAACTTGGTGAATATAAAGAGGGGACTGTGCTTAATGAGTGTGCCAAATTTCACAACTTTTTACCATACGGTTCTAGGGGCTGCCATAGACTCCAATGACAGAAGAAGTGTAATAATAAATATAGCTGCAAGCAGCAATGAGGTGGCCAAGCAGTTAAATGACCCATAAAACACTTTGGAAATCCTCAGAACAGGGTTCCGAGTGCATGCAGCAAGTTTGGTGTGAATCCATCAAAGATTTGCTGAGATACGACCCAACTTCCTGTTTGATGGCTTAATTGCACATTTTGATTGCCTGTACCGGGCAAACGGTTGTGAAAATCAAACAATCATGTGATGGCCTTTGTGAGGCTTGGTCTGAAGATAATCTCTGCGAAATTTGGTGAAGATTGGACAACATGTGTAGGAGGAGTAGAGAAAAAACATTTTTCAATGAATTCAAAATGGCGGCCGCATCAATTCGGCTATTATCACAAATGATGATGGGTCACACACGGGACGTCCCAAGATATCATGAAACAAAGGAATCACTTAATAAAGGCAAACAAATCAACAGTTATTGGCCAAAACACATTTTTGCTTCCTGCGGCCACGCCCAGTAATGACATGACACCAAATTCATTGGACAGCCTCAGAAGAGGGTTCCGAGTCATCACACCAGGTTTGGGGTTGATTTCTTAAAGATTAGCTGAGATATGATCCAACTTCCTGTTTGATGGCTTAATTGCACATTTTGATTGCCTGTACCGGGCAAACGGTTGTGAAAATCAAACAATCATGTGATGGCCTTTGTGAGGCTTGGTCTGAAGATAATCTCTGCGAAATTTGGTGAAGATTGGACAACATGTGTAGGAGGAGTAGAGAAAAAACATTTTTCAATGAATTCAAAATGGCGGCCGCATCAATTCGGCTATTGTCACAAATGATGATGGGTCACACACGGGACGTCCCAAGATATCATGAAACAAAGGAATCACTTAATAAAGGCAAACAAATCAACAGTTATTGGCCAAAACACATTTTTGCTTCCTGCGGCCACGCCCAGTAATGACATGACACCAAATTCATTGGACAGCCTCAGAAGAGGGTTCCGAGTCATCACACCAGGTTTGGGGTTGATTTCTTAAAGATTAGCTGAGATATGATCCAACTTCCTGTTTGGTTGCTTTGTTGCCAATTTTGATTGGCTGTACCGGACAAACGGTTTTGAAAATCAAATATCCTTTGATAACTTCTGTGAGGGGGTTGGTCTGATGATGATGTGTGCCAATTCTGGGGAAGATTTGACCAAAATTGAGGGAGGAGAAGCAAAAAAACGTTTTTTCACAAAATTCAAAATGGCAGAAAATCTATATAACCGGAAATTGACGCCATGGTGTGCGTTGAACTCGTCTCGATCCAGGGAATCCAACGGTACCTCATTTTTGAAAATCGGTCATACGGTTCAAAAGTTACGTGTGTAAACACAAGTCCAACTTTGACCAGTTGGTGGCGCTAGAGTGCTCCAATGGGAGACATGAAACTTGTTGAATATAAAGAGGGGACTGTGCTTAATGAGTGTGCCAAATTTCACAACTTTTTACCATACGGTTCTAGGGGCTGCCATAGACTCCAATGACAGAAGAAGTGTAATAATAAATATAGCTGCAAGCAGCAATGAGGTGGCCAAGCAGTTAAATGACCCATAAAACACTTTGGAAATCCTCAGAACAGGGTTCCGAGTGCATGCAGCAAGTTTGGTGTGAATCCATCAAAGATTTGCTGAGATACGACCCAACTTCCTGTTTGATGGCTTAATTGCACATTTTGATTGCCTGTACCGGGCAAACGGTTGTGAAAATCAAACAATCATGTGATGGCCTTTGTGAGGCTTGGTCTGAAGATAATCTCTGCGAAATTTGGTGAAGATTGGACAACATGTGTAGGAGGAGTAGAGAAAAAACATTTTTCAATGAATTCAAAATGGCGGCCGCATCAATTCGGCTATTATCACAAATGATGATGGGTCACACACGGGACGTCCCAAGATATCATGAAACAAAGGAATCACTTAATAAAGGCAAACAAATCAACAGTTATTGGCCAAAACACATTTTTGCTTCCTGCGGCCACGCCCAGTAATGACATGACACCAAATTCATTGGACAGCCTCAGAAGAGGGTTCCGAGTCATCACACCAGGTTTGGGGTTGATTTCTTAAAGATTAGCTGAGATATGATCCAACTTCCTGTTTGATGGCTTAATTGCACATTTTGATTGCCTGTACCGGGCAAACGGTTGTGAAAATCAAACAATCATGTGATGGCCTTTGTGAGGCTTGGTCTGAAGATAATCTCTGCGAAATTTGGTGAAGATTGGACAACATGTGTAGGAGGAGTAGAGAAAAAACATTTTTCAATGAATTCAAAATGGCGGCCGCATCAATTCGGCTATTGTCACAAATGATGATGGGTCACACACGGGACGTCCCAAGATATCATGAAACAAAGGAATCACTTAATAAAGGCAAACAAATCAACAGTTATTGGCCAAAACACATTTTTGCTTCCTGCGGCCACGCCCAGTAATGACATGACACCAAATTCATTGGACAGCCTCAGAAGAGGGTTCCGAGTCATCACACCAGGTTTGGGGTTGATTTCTTAAAGATTAGCTGAGATATGATCCAACTTCCTGTTTGGTTGCTTTGTTGCCAATTTTGATTGGCTGTACCGGACAAACGGTTTTGAAAATCAAATATCCTTTGATAACTTCTGTGAGGTGAGGGTTGGTCTGATGATGATGTGTGCCAATTCTGGGGAAGATTTTACCAAAATTGAGGGAGGAGAAGCAAAAAAACGTTTTTTCACAAAATTCAAAATGGCAGAAAATCTATATAACCGGAAATTGACACCATGGTGTGCGTTGAACTCGTCTCGATCCAGGGAATCCAACGGTACTTCATTTTTGAAAATCGGTCATACGGTTCAAAAGTTACGTGTGTAAACACAAGTCCAACTTTGACCAGTTGGTGGCGCTAGAGTGCTCCAATGGGAGACATGAAACTTGTTGAATATAAAGAGGGGACTGTGCTTAATGAGTGTGCCAAATTTCACAACTTTTTACCATACGGTTCTAGGGGCTGCCATAGACTCCAATGACAGAAGAAGTGTAATAATAAATATAGCTGCAAGCAGCAATGAGGTGGCCAAGCAGTTAAATGACCCATAAAACACTTTGGAAATCCTCAGAACAGGGTTCCGAGTGCATGCAGCAAGTTTGGTGTGAATCCATCAAAGATTTGCTGAGATACGACCCAACTTCCTGTTTGATGGCTTAATTGCACATTTTGATTGCCTGTACCGGGCAAACGGTTGTGAAAATCAAACAATCATGTGATGGCCTTTGTGAGGCTTGGTCTGAAGATAATCTCTGCGAAATTTGGTGAAGATTGGACAACATGTGTAGGAGGAGTAGAGAAAAAACATTTTTCAATGAATTCAAAATGGCGGCCGCATCAATTCGGCTATTATCACAAATGATGATGGGTCACACACGGGACGTCCCAAGATATCATGAAACAAAGGAATCACTTAATAAAGGCAAACAAATCAACAGTTATTGGCCAAAACACATTTTTGCTTCCTGCGGCCACGCCCAGTAATGACATGACACCAAATTCATTGGACAGCCTCAGAAGAGGGTTCCGAGTCATCACACCAGGTTTGGGGTTGATTTCTTAAAGATTAGCTGAGATATGATCCAACTTCCTGTTTGATGGCTTAATTGCACATTTTGATTGCCTGTACCGGGCAGACGGTTGTGAAAATCAAACAATCATGTGATGGCCTTTGTGAGGCTTGGTCTGAAGATAATCTCTGCGAAATTTGGTGAAGATTGGACAACATGTGTAGGAGGAGTAGAGAAAAAACATTTTTCAATGAATTCAAAATGGCGGCCGCATCAATTCGGCTATTGTCACAAATGATGATGGGTCACACACGGGACGTCCCAAGATATCATGAAACAAAGGAATCACTTAATAAAGGCAAACAAATCAACAGTTATTGGCCAAAACACATTTTTGCTTCCTGCGGCCACGCCCAGTAATGACATGACACCAAATTCATTGGACAGCCTCAGAAGAGGGTTCCGAGTCATCACACCAGGTTTGGGGTTGATTTCTTAAAGATTAGCTGAGATATGATCCAACTTCCTGTTTGGTTGCTTTGTTGCCAATTTTGATTGGCTGTACCGGACAAACGGTTTTGAAAATCAAATATCCTTTGATAACTTCTGTGAGGTGAGGGTTGGTCTGATGATGATGTGTGCCAATTCTGGGGAAGATTTTACCAAAATTGAGGGAGGAGAAGCAAAAAAACGTTTTTTCACAAAATTCAAAATGGCAGAAAATCTATATAACCGGAAATTGACACCATGGTGTGCGTTGAACTCGTCTCGATCCAGGGAATCCAACGGTACTTCATTTTTGAAAATCGGTCATACGGTTCAAAAGTTACGTGTGTAAACACAAGTCCAACTTTGACCAGTTGGTGGCGCTAGAGTGCTCCAATGGGAGACATGAAACTTGTTGAATATAAAGAGGGGACTGTGCTTAATGAGTGTGCCAAATTTCACAACTTTTTACCATACGGTTCTAGGGGCTGCCATAGACTCCAATGACAGAAGAAGTGTAATAATAAATATAGCTGCAAGCAGCAATGAGGTGGCCAAGCAGTTAAATGACCCATAAAACACTTTGGAAATCCTCAGAACAGGGTTCCGAGTGCATGCAGCAAGTTTGGTGTGAATCCATCAAAGATTTGCTGAGATACGACCCAACTTCCTGTTTGATGGCTTAATTGCACATTTTGATTGCCTGTACCGGGCAAACGGTTGTGAAAATCAAACAATCATGTGATGGCCTTTGTGAGGCTTGGTCTGAAGATAATCTCTGCGAAATTTGGTGAAGATTGGACAACATGTGTAGGAGGAGTAGAGAAAAAACATTTTTCAATGAATTCAAAATGGCGGCCGCATCAATTCGGCTATTATCACAAATGATGATGGGTCACACACGGGACGTCCCAAGATATCATGAAACAAAGGAATCACTTAATAAAGGCAAACAAATCAACAGTTATTGGCCAAAACACATTTTTGCTTCCTGCGGCCACGCCCAGTAATGACAGGACACCAAATTCATTGGACAGCCTCAGAAGAGGGTTCCGAGTCATCACACCAGGTTTGGGGTTGATTTCTTAAAGATTAGCTGAGATATGATCCAACTTCCTGTTTGATGGCTTAATTGCACATTTTGATTGGCTGTACCGGACAAACGGTTTTGAAAATCAAATATCCTTTGATAACTTCTTTGAGGGTTGGTCTGATGATAATCTCTGCGAAATTTGGTGAAGATTGGACAACATGTGTAGGAGGAGTAGAGAAAAAACATTTTTCAATGAATTCAAAATGGCGGCCGCATCAATTCGGCTATTGTCACAAATGATGATGGGTCACACACGGGACGTCCCAAGATATCATGAAACAAAGGAATCACTTAATAAAGGCAAACAAATCAACAGTTATTGGCCAAAACACATTTTTGCTTCCTGCGGCCACGCCCAGTAATGACATGACACCAAATTCATTGGACAGCCTCAGAAGAGGGTTCCGAGTCATCACACCAGGTTTGGGGTTGATTTCTTAAAGATTAGCTGAGATATGATCCAACTTCCTGTTTGGTTGCTTTGTTGCCAATTTTGATTGGCTGTACCGGACAAACGGTTTTGAAAATCAAATATCCTTTGATAACTTCTGTGAGGTGAGGGTTGGTCTGATGATGATGTGTGCCAATTCTGGGGAAGATTTTACCAAAATTGAGGGAGGAGAAGCAAAAAAACGTTTTTTCACAAAATTCAAAATGGCAGAAAATCTATATAACCGGAAATTGACACCATGGTGTGCGTTGAACTCGTCTCGATCCAGGGAATCCAACGGTACTTCATTTTTGAAAATCGGTCATACGGTTCAAAAGTTACGTGTGTAAACACAAGTCCAACTTTGACCAGTTGGTGGCGCTAGAGTGCTCCAATGGGAGACATGAAACTTGTTGAATATAAAGAGGGGACTGTGCTTAATGAGTGTGCCAAATTTCACAACTTTTTACCATACGGTTCTAGGGGCTGCCATAGACTCCAATGACAGAAGAAGTGTAATAATAATAATAAGAAGAAAAGGTAGAATCACTTATGTGGCTTCGCCGCTTCGCGGCTTGGCCACCAATAATAATAATAAGAAGAAAAGGTAGAATCACTTATGTGGCTTCGCCGCTTCGCGGCTTGGCCACCAATAATAATAATAAATATAGCTGCAAGCAGCAATGTGGTGGCCAAGCAGTCAAATGACCCATAAAACACTTTAGAAATCCTCAGAACAGGGTTCCGAGTGCATGCAGCAAGTTTGGTGTGAATCCATCAAAGATTTGCTGAGATACGACCCAACTTCCTGTTTGATGGCTTAATTGCACATTTTGATTGCCTGTACTGGGCAAACGGTTGTGAAAATCAAACAATCATGTGATGGCCTTTGTGAGGCTTGGTCTGAAGATAATCTCTGCGAAATTTGGTGAAGATTGGACAACATGTGTAGGAGGAGTAGAGAAAAAACATTTTTCAATGAATTCAAAATGGCGGCCGCATCAATTCGGCTATTATCACAAATGATGATGAATCACACACGGGACGTCCCAAGATATCATGAAACAAAGGAATCATTTAATAAAGGCAAACAAATCAACAGTTATTGGCCAAAACACATTTTTGCTTCCTGCGGCCACGCCTAGTAATGACATGACACCAAATTCATTGGACAGCCTCAGAAGAGGGTTCCGAGTCATCACACCAGGTTTGGGGTTTATTTCTTAAAGATTAGCTGAGATATGATCCAACTTCCTGTTTGGTTGCTTTGTTGCCAATTTTGATTGGCTGTACCGGACAAACGGTTTTGAAAATCAAATATCCTTTGATAGCTTCTGTGAGGGTTGGTCTGATGATGATGTGTGCCAATTCTGAGGAAGATTTTACCAAAATTGAGGGAGGAGAAGCAAAAAAACGTATTTTCACAAAATTCAAAATGGCAGAAAATCTATATAACCGGAAATTGACGCCATGGTGTGCGTTGAACTCGACTCAATCCAGGGAATCCAACGGTACCTCATTTTTGAAAATCGGTCATACGGTTCAAAGGTTACGTGTGTAAACACAAGTCCAACTTTGACCAGTTGGTGGCGCTAGAGTGCCCAAGTATGGGACATGAAACTTTGTGAATTGGACCAGGGGACTGTCCCTAATGAGTGTGCCAAATTTCACAACTTTCGACCAAGCGCTTATGGGGGCTGCCATAGACACCCAGTCCTAAGAAGAATAATAATAATAAATATAACTGCAAGCAGTAATGGCGGATTCCTCCAAACATTGCGAACCATTGAAAAATGTATATTCTTGACAAATTGGAATTGTATAGAAAAATCTATGCTGCAGAATTACCAATGGGATACCAAATCTGAAATATAATACCATCAAGATCCACAAGGGCCTCTATTTCAACCCAAGGAGTGAAGGGAGGGGGCTTGGTTAGCCTATCCATTCCAGAAAGCCTTTGTGCTTTAGGGCGTGGAATGTAGCGCCACCTATGGGTAATGGTGGGACAGTTGTGGTGTGGTAATTACCCTTGGTCTATACTTTCAAAAAAGCTCGACCAGAGCATACCCCCCGCTCTCAGGGTACCGAACTTCAGCTCAGTCATGATGCTGGGATGAATGTAGGCCTATATGTAGAGACCAGGGAGACAGACACACTGGCCAGCTGCCCTGATGGGTCCGTGGTAGATCATTAATGCGGATTGTATCCTACAACGCTCGTGGCCTCCGAGTAAGACATACTGCTGCTGATAGATCAAGACGTTTGGTGGTGGACACATTGCTGGACGAGAGTGACATTGTCTGCCTTCAAGAAACCTGGATGGCCAAGCAAGATCTGGACAAATTGAACTCCCTACACAAGATGTTTCATGGTGCTGGAGAGTCCACTACCGATCTCAGCATGAGAATGGTTTGTGGGAGGATAGCTGGTGGTGTAGCTATACTCAGGAACATAAAGTATGACCCAACGGTAAAGGTGGTGTGGCTTAACGTTGACTGGGCTATTGGGTTGGAGTTTAATCACAATGAAAATAAATTTACTATTGTAAATGTGTACACACCATATGAATCCTATGACCATGAGGATGAATTTCAGAACAGGTTAGCTTTTATTCAGTCCTTCATAGAGGACAATAGTTCATGTTGTGTCTATGTCATGGGTGATTTTAATGCTGACATGTCAGATAAGCGTTTATTCGCACAACATCTGCAGCAGTTCTGTAATGAAACTAAATTAATTATATCAAGCGTTATTGCCTGATACAAGTTTTACCTATATAAGTGAAACGTGGCACACAATTTCCTGGCTAGACCATATTGTAACCACAGCCGATGCTCATGACTCACTGGAAAGTATAGAGATGTGTTATGGGCTGGCCACCACTGATCACATACCAGTTGCTATGCTGCTAAATGTTGAGAGTGTACCCTTGTTGCTGGCCCCCCAAGAAAACTGGACTGGTCAAAATTGACCAAAGAGGTTATGCACAGATATTCTCTATTAACTGACAGCTTACATAGTGATGTTGCATTTTCTAGGGATGCCCTAATGTGCACGGATATGAACTGCAAGGATAAACATCATGCGGAAAAGCTCTGTGCCATGTATGATGATATTGTCAAATGTCTTTATGCTTCCAGTGAACCTTTTATTAATCACAAGAGTAAGGTCCCTAACGCACGGCCTGTCTGGAATGATTTTGTGTCTGAGCAACATGCTGCTGCTAGAGAAGCCTTTAGAGTCTGGTCAGAGGCAGGCAGACCCAGACGGGGAGTGCTGCTTGATAACAAAAACCTCACAAATGCTAGATTTAAATATGCACTTGTTTCATTAAGAGAAATGAAAACACAATGAGAGCAGACTCGCTGGCCAGAAAGATGCAGAATAACAATCTTACTGACTTCTGGAAGGAGGTCAAGATCATAAATAATAACAGAACTTCCCTCCCTTCTGATATCAAAGGGGTTAGTTGTCCAGAGAAGATTGCTGATCTATGGCATGAACACTACAGTAAACTATTTAATTGTGTTAAAAGTAACACAGTGAGAATTGATAATGAATATAAAGGTATCTCTGCAGACTTGATAGTTAGATCAGTAGATATTTATGATGCCATCCACATGCTAGACAACAACAAAGCTTGTGGTATGGATTGCATTTCTGCAGAGCATCTAAAAAATGCCAGTTATAGACTCAGTCCATTTCTAGCCATGTGTCTCACTGGAATTATGGTTCATGGTGTTCTACCGAACTCTATTATGTCAGTACTGTTAGTGCCTGTTGTTAAAGATAAGGCTGGTAAACTGAACAGCATAGACAACTATCGACGCATTGCATTGGCCAGTATCTTGTCTAAAGTGTTTGAGAGAATTATTTGATTGAAATTGGAAATGTATATTCTGACTGCAGAAAATCAGTTTGGTTTTAAAAGAAAACATGGTACTGATCTCTGTATCTATGCTCTGAAGGAGATTGTCTCAGGTACACAAGTCTTAATTCATCTGTATTTTTATGCTTTATTGATGCTTACAAAGCTTTCGATCGAATTTGTCATGAAAAACTGTTTATGAAGCTAATAGCGAGAGGTGTCCCTAAACCTCTTGTGAGGATTTTGGTGTTCTGGTATGCCAATCAAACTTTTCATGTTAAATGGGACAATGTTGTATCAGCTCCTTTCCATGTTGGTAACGGAGTTCGACAAGGAGGAATTTGATTTCCCTTTTTGTTTAATATGGATATGGATGACTTATCAAGCCAGCTGAATAAGACAAATACAGGCTGTCTTGTTGGTGAATCTATTGTCAATCATCTGATGTACGCAGATGATCTGGTTCCACTCAGCCTGTTGCAACAGATACTATGGGTGTGCTCTCAGTATGGCTTAGATCATGATATAAAATATAATGCAAAGAAAAGCCACATAATGATAGTCAGAAGTAATCAGGACAGGAAATTAACCTTCCCTACCTTTTATTTATCTGGCAGTCCCCTTGGTGTTTGTGAGGAAATAAAATATCTAGGCCATGTCAATTCTGATGATTGGACAGATGACAACGATATGTATCAACAGCGCTGTAAAATATATTCTCAGGCCAGTATGTTATTAAGGACGTTTTCTATGTGCTCAGATTCAGTTAAATGTTTCCTGTTTAGAACCTACATAACACCATTGTACACTGCTCATTTGTGGTCTATGTACAGGAAAAAAGATCAGCTTTTGTTAAGAGATCCAAGATTACAAGATCCACAAGGCCTTTGCTAGAGACTAAGGAATGAGTGGGGGCTTAGTCAGCCCACACTCTCCTGAAATGTTGCGTGTGCGTCTTGCCAAGCCCGCGCGTGTGTAAGTTAAGGCTGAGTGTGTGAGGATGTGGAGCACGCGCGGGCAGGAGGAGGGGAGACATTCATTGGAAATTTGGCTAGAAATTAGCCAAGCAAGCATGTTTCAAATATTGACCAAAAATCGACCTTTGATCTTACAGTCAACTTTTTCACAGATTTGTGTTATAAACATTCTCAAGAGTCTTCATATGAACTTGTGATTGAATCAGAGTATCAGTTTTTGACTGGCTGATGTGTAAAGCATTATTTTAGCGTTAGCGATAAGTTCAATTTGCTTTATATCAATCATTTTTGGAGATATGAAGTTGCCTTTGCACACGGTAACATGTTGTAGTGTCTTCCATCGATATACCAAGTTTCGTGTTGATATCTCAAAGATTTGCTGAGACATGACTTCACATCCTGTTTGGTGTCTATTCTGATGATTTTGATTGGCTCTCATGGACAAACGGTTGTGGGGATCAAAATGCTCTACCATAACTTTTGTGCGGCTTGGTCTGAAGAGCATATCTGGTAATTTTGAAGAAGATTTGACAAAAATTGTAGGAGGAGTAGGCTTTCAGAGGTTATGGATAAAACCGGAAATAGCGGAAAATCTATATAACCGGAAATTGACGCCATGGTGTGCATTGAACTCGGCTTGATCCAGGGAATCCAATGGTACCTCATTTTTGCGTGTGTAAACACAAGTCCAACTTTGACCCGTTGGTGGCGCTAGAGTGCCCAAGTATGGGACATGAAACTTTGTGAATTGGACCAGGGGACTGTCCCCAATGAGTGTGCCAAATTTCACAACTTTCGACCAAGCGCTTATGGGGGCTGCCATAGACACCCAGTCCTAAGAAGAATAATAATAATACTAACAATTACAATAGGTGCCTCGCAGCTTCGCTGCTTGGCCCCTAATAATAATACTAACAATTACAATAGGGGCCTCGCAGCTTCGCTGCTTGGCCCCTAATAATAATACTAACAATAACAATAGGTGCCTCGCAGCTTCGCTGCTTGGCCCCTAATAATACTACCAATTACAATAGGTGCCTCGCAGCTTCACTGCTTGGCCCCTAATAATACTACCAATTACAATAGGTGCCTCGCAGCTTCGCTGCTTGGCCCCTAAATACCAACAATAACAATAGGTTCCCTCCTACCGGAGGAACCTAATAAATATAGCTGCAAGCAGCGATGCAGGTTCCTCCGCAAAATATTATAAACATGTACACTTTAGAAGATCGAGAGTTGGACAACAAAAGTGCAAAACTACTTCATGTTTGGCCAACAACAGGCTGAATGGGGATTTGAACTCATGAGCATAAGGTTACAAGTCAGTCTCTCTATCCTCTCTGCTACACACCAACTGTTGAGATTGTATGAATAGAAAGGGCAGAGTATTAGCTTTGGTCAGCTTTGGGACAAAGGTTAAGAAACGGTTAACATTTCAAGGTGAAATTGCATGAAATTGTGCATGGTATTTCAGAATGATGTCATCCTATTGAACTAAACAGATAATCAAAATGATGACAGGCCAAAAGATAATGGCTGGATTCCAACCCACTACCTTATACTTTACAGGTCACCATCCCAGCCCAATGAGCTATTCTCAGTGTTGAATAGTGTCCTGTTCAGTAACTGTATTAAAAAGTAAGCTGTTTCTCCTGTGGTAAGCGTTGTTAGATTCAGCCAAAGTTGAAACTGCTTGTACATTTCCTATGAAAATTTCACTTTGAAAATCGGACTTTAGGGCGTGGCCTGTGGCGCCCCCTATGGTCCGATGTGGCCCATATTTGGTGTGGGGGTACCCACTTGGATGTAGTATCAATGTGCCAAATTAGAACATTTATGACAAGGGACCTTTTGAGATATTGGGGCGCAAAGAGAAGAAAAATAATAATAAGAATACCAACAATAACAATAGGTTCCCTCCTACCGGAGGAACCTAAATATAGCTGCAAGCAGCGATGCAGGTTCCTCCGCAAAATATTATAAACATGTACACTGTAGAAGATCGAGACTTGGAACAACAAGAGAGCAAAACTACTTAATGTTTGGCCAACAACAATAGGCTGAATGGGGATTTGAACTCATAAGCATAAGGTTACAAGTCAGTCTCTATCCTCTCTGCTACACACCAACTGTTGAGATTGTATGAATAGAAAGGGCAGAGTATTAGCTTTGGTCAGCTTTGCGACAAAGGTTAGGAATTTCAAGGTGAAATTGCATGAATTTGTGCAGGGTATTTCAGAATGATGTCGTCCTGTTTGACTAAACGGATAATAAAAATTATGACAGGCCTAAATATAATGGCTGGATTCCATACTTTATACTTTACAGGTCACCATCCCAGCCCATTGAGCTATTATCAGTGTTGAGTAGTGTTATGTTCAGTAACTATATAAAAAAGTAAGCTGTTTCTCCTGTGGTAAGCGTTGTTAGATTCAGCCAACATTGAAACTGCTGTAATTCAATCATATTTTGACATACCAAGGTGAAATTGTTTGTGGTACTTCAGAATGATGTCATCCCATTGAACTAAACAGATAATCAAAATGATGACAGGCCAAAAGATATTGGCTGGATTCCAACCTACGACCTTATACTTTACAGGTCACCATCCCAGCCCATTGAGCTATTCTCAGTGTTGAATAGTGTCCTGTTCAGTTACTGTATTAAAAAGTAAGTTGTTTCTCCTGTGGTGAGCGTTGTTAGATCCAGCCAAAGTTGAAACTGCTTGTACATTTCCTATGAAAATGGGACAACGGGATGACTGGGTTGCTGCTGTAAAGAATAACTTACTTATAGTTTTTTTAAAAGGTCGTTTGGAGTGCCATAACTTGTCATGGAAGGGAATTTCAAATCATGCCTAGCATCAGTGGGGATGTGTCCTGGCTTAGGTTACTGAAATGAATTTGTGCAACAGACAAGGAATCCACCTGAACAATCAATTTACTTCATTAGAGATAACCATGAGCGTTATCTCTACCATGCGTAGACTACAAGTAGCCTGAGCCTGACTTGTTTTGCAGTGGTCTACACAGTCTCGCTTAACAGATGATTGTAGTGTTGTGATGGGCTCAAATAAACACACATTGCTATGTTTTACAACCGGAGGATTTATCGGAAGACAAGAAACCGTTTTGTCAGAATAAAAAATAAAAAACTATGCCTCTGACTGGTTTTGAACCTACAACCCTTTGCTTACCAGCACAACATCTCAGCCAATTGAGCCATTCCCAGGCATGGAATCCACAAAGTTCAATAACTCGATAATCAAAAAAGCTGTTTCTCCAATGGCGAGCATTATCAGATTTGGTCCAAGTTCAAACACCTGTAATTCAGTCATATTTTGACAAATCAAGGTAACATTTTGCATGGTACTTCAGAGGCATGTCACCTTAAAGCCTATTAGGTTTGAACCATCCTTCAGAAATACATTTGATTTAGTGACACAAACATATTGAGGCAATGTGTACATTTACATAAATACACCCCTTTCAGCCATTTTGTACTTGATTCAATTGCCTTAAATAAATCTGTACAACATTTCAAGTCAATTAGACCTTTGGTTCAAGAGAAGAGGAATTTTGAATGTTTTCCCAAATTATCACAGTACAGGAAAATCCGTCATGGCAGACCTTATGGGTCCTTGAGGCTTTTTTGTTCCTCATGAAAAATGAGGCATGCACACCAAGTTTCAGAAGAATTGGAGCAATGGGGTGGAAATGCCATCATTTTGAAAATCGGATTTTTGGGCGTGGCCTGTGGCGCCCCCTATGGTCAGATGTGGCCCATATTTGGTTTGGGGGTACCCACTTGGATATAGTATCAATGTGCCAAATTAGAAAATTTATGACATGGGACTTTTTGAGATATTGGGGCGCAAGGAGAAGAAAAATAAGAATAAGAATACCAACAATAACAATAGGTTCCCTCCTACTGGAGGAACCTAAATATAGCTGCAAGCAGCAATGCGGGTTCCTCCGCAAAATGGCAAAATATTACAAACATGTACACTGTAAAAGATCGAGACTTGTACAACAAGAAGGCAAAACGACTTCATGTTTGGCCATCAACAATGGGCTTAACGGGGATTTGAACTCATGAGCATAAGGTTACAAATCAGAGTCTCTGGCCTCCCTGCTACACACCAACCGCTGAGATTTTATGATTAGTAAGGGCTGATTATTAACTTTCCATAGGATATTGAAACTCTCCTTGAGTTTATTTCTCTCCGGACTCTCAGTCAATGCACAACTATCGATAATCATGTGGGCAACTGGGCTAGATCAGAGCTCATATTCAACTCCTTGCGAAAACAGCCTGTGACTACACAACATGCACAATCAGGGTTACCAACAAGATTACAGGTCCTTCTCAAAAAATTAGCATATTGTGATAAAGTTCATTATTTTCCATAATGTAATGATAAAAATTAAACTTTCATATATTTTAGATTCATTGCACACCAACTGAAATATTTCAGGTCTTTTATTGTTTTAATACTGATGATTTTGGCATACAGCTCATGAAAACCCCAAATTCCTATCTCAAAAAAAATTAGCATATCATGAAAAGGGTCTCTAAACGAGCTATTAACCTAATCATCTGAATCAACTAATTAACTTTAAACACCTGCAAAAGATTCCTGAGGCTTTTAAAAACTCCCAGCCTGTTTCATTACTCAAAACCGCAATCATGGGTAAGACTGCCGACCTGACTGCTGTCCAGAAGGCCATCATTGACACCCTCAAGCAAGAGGGTAAGACACAGAAATAAATTTCTGAACAAATAGGCTGTTCCCAGAGTGCTGTATCAAGGTACCTCAGTGGGAAGTCTGTGGGAAGGAAAAAGTGTGGCAAAAAACGCTGCACAACGAGAAGAGGTGACCGGACCCTGAGGAAGATTGTGGAGAAGGACCGATTCCAGACCTTGGGGGACCTGCGGAAGCAGTGGACTGAGTCTGGAGTAGAAACATCCAGAGCCACCGTGCACAGGCGTGTGCAGGAAATGGGCTACAGGTGCCGCATTCCCCAGGTCAAGCCACTTTTGAACCAGAAACAGTGGCAGAAGCGCCTGACCTGGGCTACAGAGAAGCAGCACTGGACTGTTGCTCAGTGGTCCAAAGTACTTTTTTCGGATGAAAGCAAATGTTGCATATCATTCGGAAATCAAGGTGCCAGAGTCTGGAGGAAGACTGGGGAGAAGGAAATGCCAAAATGCCTGAAGTCCAGTGTCAAGTACCCACAGTCAGTGATGGTCTGGGGTGCCATGTCAGCTGCTGGTGTTGGTCCACTGTGTTTTATCAAGGGCAGGGTCAATGCAGCTAGCTATCAGGAGATTTTGGAGCACTTCATGCTTCCATCTGCTGAAAAGCTTTATGGAGATGAAGATTTCATTTTTTCAGCACGACCTGGCACCTGCTCACAGTGCCAAAACCACTGGTAAATGGTTTACTGACCATGGTATTACTGTGCTCAATTGGCCTGCCAACTCTCCTGACCTGAACCCCATAGAGAATCTGTGGGATATTGTGAAGAGAAAGTTGAGAGACGCAAGACCCAACACTCTGGCTGAGCTTAAGGCCGCTATCGAAGCATCCTGGGCCTCCATAACACCTCAGCAGTGCCACAGGCTGATTGCCTCCATGCCACGCCGCATTGAAGCAGTCATTTCTGCAAAAGGATTCCCGACCAAGTATTGAGTGCATAACTGAACATAATTATTTGAAGGTTGACTTTTTTTGTATTAAAAACACTTCTTTTATTGGTCGGATGAAATATGCTAATTTTTTGAGATAGGAATTTGGGGTTTTCATGAGCTGTATGCCAAAATCATCAGTATTAAAACAATAAAAGACCTGAAATATTTCAGTTGGTGTGCAATGAATCTAAAATATATGAAAGTTTAATTTTTATCATTACATTATGGAAAATAATGAACTTTATCACAATATGCTAATTTGTTTAGAAGGACCTGTATATTAACTAAACAACTATAACATTACAAACCTCTAACTGAACGAACACAACAACTGAAATCCCTGGCACGGCTTTTGTAACCAAACCATTTTCCACAAGTCTTTGGTTTTTGGCGTTTTTGGACATGTCGCACTGCATGCTGGGAACCCAAGGGTGCAGACGCTGATTATCCAGCTGTGCTCCGACTGCGTGATATGAGTATTAGTTTTTGGTCAGCTTTGGGACAAAGGTTAAGAAACTGTTGACATTTCAAGGTGAAATTACATGAAATTGCGCATGGTATTTCAGAAGGATGTCTGCCTGTTTAACTAAACAAGTAATCAAAATTATGACAGGCCAAAAGACTGTGCCTGGATTTGAACCTGTGACCTTGCAGGACACTGTTTCCACCCATTGAGCTATCCTCAAGGATGAGGATATGTAGTCAGTTACTGCACAAAAAAAGGAACACGTTTCTCCTGTATCACGGATTGTTTGATTCGGTCCAAGTTTAAACAGCTGTAAATTCAATGATCTTTTGACATATCAATGTGAAATTGCGCATAGTACTTCAGAACAATGTCATCCTGTTTAACTAAACAGATTTTCAAATTCAAGACTGGCTACACGACTGTGGCTGGATTCGATCCTACGACCTTATACTTTGCAGGTCACCGTCTCAGCCCAGTGAGCTAATCTCAATGATGAATATTTTCACGTTCAGTTACTGTATAAAAAAAGTAAGCTGTTTCTCCTGTGGTAAGCGAAAGTAGAAACAGCTCTAATTCAATCATATTTTAACATACCAAGGTGAAATTGTGAACGGTACGTAAGAGTGATGTCACCTTAAAGCCTAATAGGTTTGAAAAACCATCATTCAAAATTACATTTGATTTAGTGACCCAAACATATTGAGTTAGTGGGGACATTTACATAAATACACCCCTTTCAGCCATTTTGTACTTGATTCAATTGCCTTAAGTAAAAAAATAGTCAAAAGTCAATTAGACCTTTGGTTCAAGAGAAGAGGAATTTTGAATGTTTTCCCAAATTATCACTGTACAGGAAAATCTATCATGGCGGACCTTATGGGTCCTTGAGGCTTTTTTGTTCCTCATGAAAAATGAGGCATGCACATCAAGTTTCAGAGGAATTGGAGCATTGGGGTGGAAATACAATCACTCTGAAAAATGGACATTTGGGGGCTGCCTGTGGCGCCCCCTATGGTCTGATGTGGGCCAGTCTGTGTTTGGACCGTAGTTGTGGCATGTTGTATCAATATGCCAAATTTCAAAACCTTTTACCAATGTGTTCATGAGATAAATTACAAGAATAATAATAAATATAACTGCAAGCAGTAATGGCGGATTCCTCCAAACATTGCGAACCATTGACAAATGTATATTCTTGACAAATTGTAACTGTATAGAAAAATCTATGCTGCAGAATTACCAATGGGATACCAAATCTGAAATGCATTACCATCAAGATCCACAAAGGCCTCTATTTCAACCCAAGGAGTGAAGGGAGGGGGCTTGGTTAGCCTATCCATTCCAGAAAGCCTCGTATCTTTGTGCTTTAGGGCGTGGAATGTAGCGCCACCTATGGGTAATGGTGGGCCAGTTGTGGTAATTACTCTTGGTCTATACTTTCAAAAAAGCTAGACCAGAGCAAACCCTCCGCTCTCAGGGTACTGAGCTTCAGCTCAGTCATGATGCTGGGATGAATGTAGGCCTATCTATAGAGACCAGGGAGACAGACACACCGGCCAGCTGCCCTGATGGGTCCGTGGTAGATCATTAATGCGGGTTGTATCCTACAACGCTCGTGGCCTCCGAGTAGGACATACTGCTGCTGATAGATCAAGACGTTTGGTGGTGGACACATTGCTGGACGAGAGTGACATTGTCTGCCTTCAAGAAACCTGGATAGCCAAGCAAGACCTGGACAAATTGAACTCCCTACACAAGATGTTTCATGGTGCTGGAGAGTCCACTACCGATCTCAGCATGAGAATGGTTCATGGGAGGATAGCTGGGGGTGTAGCTATACTGTGGAACATAAAATATGACCGAACGGTAAAGGTGGTGCGGCTTAACGTTGACTGAGCTATTGGGTTGGAGTTAAATCACAATGAAAATTAATTTACTATTTTAAATGTGTACAGACCATACGAATCCTATGACCATGAGGATGAATTTCAGAACAGGTTAGCTTTTATTCAGTCCTTCATAGAGGACATTAGTTCATGTTGTGTCTATGTCATGGGTGATTTAATGCTGACATGTCAGATAAGTGTTTATTCGCACAACATCTGCAGCAGTTCTGTAATGAAACTAAATTAATTATATCAAGCGTTATTGCCTGATACAAGTTTTACCTGTGTAAGTGAAGCGTGGCACACAACTTCCTGGCTAAACCATATTGTGACCACAGCAGATGCTCATGACTCACTGGAAAGTATAGAGATATGTTATGGGCTGGCCACCACTGATCACATACCAGTTGCTATGCTGCTAAATGTTGAGAGTGTACCCTTGTTGGCCAACAAGGGTAATGCTGCTCCCTCAAGAAAACTGGACTGGTCAAAATTGACCAAAGAGGTTATGCACAGATATTTTCTATTAACTGAGACCTAACTTAGTGATGTTGAATTGCCTAGGGATGCCCTAATGTGCACGGATATGAACTGCAAGGATAAACATCATGCTGAAAAGCTCTGTGGCATGTATGATGATATCGTCAAATGTCTTTATGCTTCCAGTGAACCTTTTATTAATCACAAGAGTAAGGTCCCTAACACACGGCCTGGCTGGAATGAGTTTGTGTCTGAGCAACATGGTCAGAGGCAGGCAGACCCAGACAGGGAGTGCTGCTTGATAACAAAAAATTCACAAATGCTAGATTTAAATATGCACTTGTTTTATTAAGAGAAATGAAAACACAATGAGAGCAGACTCGCTGGCCAGAAAGATGCAGAATAACAATCTTACTGACTTCTGGAAGGAGGTCAAGATCATAAATAATAACAGAACTCCCCTCCCTTCTGATATCGAGGGGGTTAGTTGTCCAGAGAAGATTGCTGATCTATGGTGTGAGCACTACAGTAAACTATTTAATTGTGTTAAAAGTAACAGTGAGAATTGATAATGAATATAAAGGTATCTCTGCAGACTTGATAGTTAGATCAGTAGATATTTATGATGCCATCCACATGCTAGACAACAACAAAGCTCACTGGAATTATGGTTCATGGTGTTCTACCGAACTCTATTATGTCAGTACTGTTAGTGCCTGTTGTTAAAGATAAGGCTGGTAAACTGAACAGCATAGACAACTATCGACCCATTGCATTGGCCAGTATCTTGTCTAAAGTGTTTGAGAGAATTATTTTATTGAAATTGGAAATGTATATTATGACTGCAGACAATCAGTTTGGTTTTAAAAGAAAACATGGTACTGATCTCTGTATCTATGTTCTGAAGGAGATTGTCTCAGGTACACAAGTTTTAATTCATCTGTATTTTTATGCTATATTGATGCTTCCAAAGCTTTCGATCGAATTTGTCATGAAAAACTGTTTATGAAGCTAATAGCGAGAGGTGTCCCTAAACCTCTTGTGAGGATTTTGGTGTTCTGGTATGCCAATCAAACTTTTCATGTTAAATGGGACAATGTTGTATCAGCTCCTTTCCATGTTGGTAACGGAGTTCGACAAGGAGGAATTGTATCTCCCTTTTAGTTTAATGTGGATATGGACGACTTATCAAGCCAGCTGAATAAGACAAATACAGGCTGTCTTGTTGGTGAATCTATTGTCAATCATCTGATGTACGCAGATGATCTGGTCCTACTCAGCCTGTTGCAACAGATGCTATGGGTGTGCTCTCAGTATGGCTTAGATCATGATACAAAATATAATGCAAAGAAAAGCCACAATGATAGTCAGAAGTAATCAGGACAGGAAATTAACCTTCCCTACCTTTTATTTATCTGCCAGTCCCCTTGGTGTTTGTGAGGAAATAAAATATCTGGGCCATGTCATTTCTGATGATTGGACAGATGACAACGATACATATCGACAGCGCTGTAAAATATATTCTCAGGCCAGTATGTTATTAAGGACGTTTTCTATGTGCTCGAATTCAGTTAAATGTTCCCTGTTTAGAACCTACATAACATCATTGTACACTGCTCATTTGTGGTCTATGTACAGGAAAAGGAGTATACAGATACTGAAAGTAGCCTACAATGACGCTTTAAGATTGCTACTTAATGTGCCTAGGTGGCATAGTGCTAGTCAGTTGTTTGTGTCTAAGCATGTACCAACCTGTAAGGCACTCTTGAGACAACTGATTTATGGTTTCATGTGTCGACTGGACAAGTCTGAGAACTGAATAGTAGAGGCTCTGGTCAACCCTCTAAAGAGCTGCTATTGATTTTTTTGGAACTTAAGACGACATTGGCAAAAAAGTCTTCATACTTTTTATGCACTGTATTATCTATGTTTTATGTTTTTGTTTTACTCTCTTTTTATAGCTCTATGTCTGTTATTTTATATGGAACTTGGCGTCTGAAATAAAATTTGAATATATATATATATATATATATATCAATGTTTCAGGATTTGAATAACTTTTTACCATTGCATACAAAATCGGAAATGCAATACCAAAAAGATCAGCTTTTGTTGAGAGATCCACGAGATCCAAGATCACAAGATCCACAAGGCCTTTGCTAGAGACTAAGGAATGAGTGGGGGCTTGGTCAGCCCACACTCTCCTGAAATGTTGCGTGTGCGTCTTGCCAAGCCCGCGCGTGTGTAAGGGAAGGCTGAGAGTGTGAGGATTTGGAGCACGCGCGGGCAGGAGGAGGGGAGAGAGGATTTAGCCAAAAAAGCTCTGAAATTAGCCAAGCATGTATATTTAAAATATTCACTAAAAATCAACTTTTCATCTTACATTCAACTTTTTTTCAGATTTGAATACTAAACATTCTCAAGAGTCTTTATATGAACTAGTGATAGTATCAGAGTATCCGTTTTAGACCGGTGGATGTGTAAAGCATTATTTTAGCGTTAGCGATAAATTCGATTCGCTTTATATCAGTAATTTTTTAAGATATTAAGTACATTTTTCACATGGTAACATGATGTAGTGTCGTCCACCAATATACCAACTTTGGTTTTGATATCTCAAAGATTTGCTGAGATTTGATCCAATTTCCTGTTTAGTTGCTTTGTTGCCAAATTTGATTGGCTGTACCGGACAACCGGCTGTGAGGATCAAAATTCCTTTAGGTAACTTTTTTGAGGCTTGGTCTGAAGATCATCTCTGGTCATTTTGAAGAAGATATGACAAAAATTGTAGGAGGAGTAGGCTTTCAAAGGTTTTTGATAAAACCGGAAATTGCGGAAAATCTATATACCGGAAATTGACGCCATGGTGTGTGTTGAACTCGTCTTGATCCAGGAAATCCAATGGTACTTCATTTTTGAAAATCGGTCATACGGCTCAAAAGTTGCGTGTGTAAACACAAGTCCAACTTTGAACCATTGGTGGCGCTAGAGTGGTCTAATGGGAGACATGAAACTTTGTATAAGTACTTTGTGTAAGTATAGAAGTAACTGTCCTTAACGAGTGTGCCAAATTTCTCAAAAAGTTGTCGAAGGGTTCTAGGGGCTGCCATTGACTTCCATGGTACAAGAATAATAACTAGAACATGCATTTCCTGCTGAAAATGCATTGGAATACTGAAATCTGAATTTATTTATTTTTAATGGCTGAAAATACAGAAATGAGAAATTACCCTCAAGCTGAAATTAATTTAACAAATGTATGACTTACACAAAAGAGGGAGTGTGGAAGCTGGACTGCATCATCTAACGAAGCTCAGTGCTTAAAAACTATGCGGGAGAATACGTTTGAACGTTGTGAAGCAATCGAATAAATAATTATAATAATAAGTTGAATTTCAAGAGGCAGTGTGGAAGCTGAACTGCATCAACAAAGCTATAAGAGCTTAAATTGCCAACAATGCGGGAGAAGCTGAAAGTTGAACTGTTAAACAGAAGAAGAAGTAGGCTATAGTTGTAACAAGAATATTATAGTTTTAACAGCTGAAATTATAGTTGGGATAGTAATATCAGTAGCAGATGTAGCCTATCATTGAGTGCGTTTACTCGTCTTTGTAGACTTTCAATGTTTTGATTGAATGAAACATACAGCAGTAGTAGGGCTGATACAGGAAGACATGGCGACACTTTGTTGCAGAAGGATGATGGTGCAAGTTTTGTCCGTGGACCATACAAGGATTAATAAAAAGAATCATGTAGACGTGTTTGAGTAATCACATTACTAATTACACATGTAAACGGAGTAATTGTATTATTGGCATAAACTGACAATTGCTATCGGATTTCTCATGGTCAAGTGAACGCACTCAGTGGCGTAGTAGAACGAAACAGTAGCATTAGCATAGTAGTTAGCAAAAGAGATATTAGCAGCATCTTCAGAATTAGTAGTTGTAGTGTGGCATAAGATATAGCAGTATCAGTAGTGGTAGTAGTTGTGTTGTGGTGCTCTTAGTTTTTTAATGAGACGAGATGACTGAATCGCTTGTCTTGTGTCTCCACTAATCAGCTGATACCAATCACCTGTGTAAGAGACTGGCGCTTGTTTGTGTGGTTGCCACGGTGATGGTGAAGCTATGGCTGCTAATGCGCTGAGGGCAGAGAATACCAGAAATTTTGCAAGAATCCACACCTCAAACAAGTTAACGTAGACGCAAAACTATTGGTCCAATCCAAAAAATAACGATATTTTCCGAGACCCAAGAGTCTGCCGAAACCAGAGATGTCCTTTATATGTCTGAGCGTTCAGAAATACGACTATAACGGCAGTTTATAAATCTTGTTATTTTTTGTTTTCTGTGACGAATTTGTCACCACATTTGCATTGGACTCTATGGGGCAAGAGGTGGACTTTCTCTCGCCTTCGTTGGGCTCTGAACAAATGTGTAAGTCTTTTAGATTCCACAGACAACTGTCTACAAACAGCACAAAATTAGCTATCTATTGATCCAAAAACGAAGCATGAAGAGCGAAAATTGTGGCAATGGTGGCAAACTAGAAATATGTTTTCAACGACATCCGAAGCTCCCCTCCGCTCTAAGCGATTCAGTCTGAACTCAGGGCTTTCTCGTAAACACCCATGTAAATCTCAGAAGCGGTTTGAAAAAGTCACGAAACATAATCAGTGATATAAAAAAAAGTTGAATGGATATCAAAAAGCTGAATTATGTAAAAATAGTTTAGGGTTTTGTCAACGTTTAAAAGTTTAAATGGTGGCTCTAGCTGAAAGATTGAGGAAGAAGGAGGATTTGGAAGTTGAAGAAGTTTTAAGAAGTTTGAAAGGATTTGAAAGAAAACCCATGTTAGAAATATTATGAATATTGATTTATATTAATTCAACCATAAGAGGTACAAAGCTGAAAAGCCATAGCGCCCATGGCCTGAAACTGCTGAATTTTTTGATAGCTGAACGGTTTTAATAGCTGAAGATTTGAAGGCACTGAAAGGTTGCGCGGAAGAAATAGAAGAAGTTGAATAAAGATTCAAAGAACAATACTTGGAAGTATTGCTGCTGAAGCAGCATTCCAACAATAATATATATGTGAGATAACAATGGTTTGTGCTCGCCGAAGGCCAGCACACCCCAATAATACCAACGAAAACAGGGTTCCAACGACATAATACCAACAAAAATTAGGGTTCCTCCGTCAGGATGAGATTAAACGTGATCACAAATGTAAAAACATTTTTGCGTGTTTTTAAAGCTGCTTTAAAAGAAGACACCAATGCTTATCTTACGTCTAGAGTCAAGTGTCCTGGATGGCGAAGGCTTAATCACCTAATGATCTTAGATCTCTAGACTTCAGAAGGGCCAAATAAGCCCCACCCAAGAATTATGTACAGGCTATGCACAGGTCTATAGTGAATGTGAATTATAGTAGTGAATTATAATCTTATTAATGTAAAATTGATCTATAAAGTTTAACCTGTACAGTAAATGCTCAAGGCACTATCTGTGGGATGATATGTTGCAATCTGTGTGATGACACCAGATGCATGAAGTAAGAGTGGAGAGAGAGAAAGAGATATGGATGGATAAACTTGCAAAAGTATATTTATTCATTTCTATGTAGCAACAAGCAGTCAGTACTCAACAATGTGCGTGTGTACTCCACCACTATATGGTTCACAATTGTCTCTTAGTGCGGTGTCTTTATACTTACTCCTTACTCATTTAAGCCATCTACTAGACCACACAACACCAGGACATGTTAGTTAACAGATAGTGAACAGAACTTCCTGTCCAACTAGTTTTGCGTATACTGTATGTCACAATAGGACTCTAACTCTAATGGTAGGATAGGTACTTGGCAGGATCCCAAGGACACACCTGTGATGATTCACAAGGACACAACTGTGATGACAAATACATAGGAGGACTGCAAGACAAATACATACTATGTATGACCACCATCGGGAAAAACAACAAGGGACTTCACATACATTTTGTAAAGTGCAGTGTAAATAGACAGTGCACAAAAGTTATCCTTACACATATGCAAACACACATATACACACCAATGTAGATAGTGTCTTTAAGACCTAACAAGAAACCTTTCAAGCCTCATATTCACATTTTCCAGGAGTGGCGTGCTCAAACAGGTCCATAACCCTCCTCTTAAATTCTTCTTTTCTGCTACACACTCATACATTTCTGTTCATTTACATGTTTCTTTAGTTTTTACATGTATCTGCTTAAATTGGAGTTGTGACAACTCCCTGCCAGCCATAAATTTGAACTGATTATTGAGGCTTTATAATCCCTGGTCTTAAGAGTAACAGTTCTTGTTTGACCCTGTGACCTAGGATGGACTTCGAGTATTCTTCCCAGAGGCTAGGATCCTTGCGGAGCTGTGCTGTCGACCATCATTACAACATCTCCTTTCTGGACTCCTCTCTTCAAAGTGAGCCATTTCTGTCTTTCCTGCAACAATGGTAAGCACTCACGGGTCCATCTTTTCCAAAACAAGTCAGCCAAGTACTGAACTTGTTTCCAACGTCTTCTAGTATACAGGTCAGACTTCTGGAACGATCCAGGTGGGAGAAAAGGATTCGTTTTTAAAAGGAGAATGTGGTTCAGAGTCAGCGCTTCAAGGTCTTGCTTATCCTCCATCACAGTGGTTAAGGGGCGGCCATTTAAGATGGCTTCTACCTCACACAACAGTGTTTCGAGACCTTCATCATCAAGTTCCTGTTCTTTCAGGATGGAATACAGAACCATGCATAGTTTCACCATGCGGATAAGTCTCTCCCAAACTCCACCGTGATGGGAAGCTGCTGGAGGATTGAAACTCCACTGAACTCCTTTCTGAGATTTCTTTCTGGATCTTGTTGTGGTTCCAGTCGGACATGGCCTTTTGCAGTTCAGTCTTTGCCCCAACCTAGCCCCGTTGTCTGATGCGAGCCACCTGACCTCTTCTTCTCATGAATCTTCTCAGGTCATTGAGACTAGGGATGGGTATCGAGAACCGGTTCTGTAAGGACCCGGTTCCAAATTTCTCAAAACCCGAATATCAATAAGGTCCAAGCTTATTGATACCGCAATCGAGACTAAGTAATATAATGTAATGTTGACTTGTGTCTCGAGAAATAAGTAATGTTATTTAAATCAAGTGCACAAACATACAACGTTTGACTAATAAAATGACTAAATTCAATTGAATGGCATGCCAACTGCCTTTAAACTAAACAAAGAAGAATTTAATTGCCTCACACGCTGCTTCGCTTCATTTATCCTTTTGTTGCTAGCTACGATGGCAGAATGCACGAAAGGGTCAAAGGCTCGGCTACATTTTATTAAAGCCAAAGATAAAGACGAAGCAAAGTGCAATAAATGTTCTAAAGCAATTTATTGTAAGGGGGGGAACACAACTGCAATGAACAAGCACCTCAACATTGTGCATCAGATAAAGATAAAAATCAGTACTTCGACTGTCTTCGAGTCGTAACGGTACCAACTCCAGCTGCCTTTGCAGGACAATCCTCTGGTGAGCGCACCCCAACGTCGTAGCAAGTCTCCATTGTTGACAATAATAAGCCAATTCAGGGCTCAACAGTGCAACTATTTCACTCGCATTTGCCCCTAAAATTTGATGTGTGTGCGAACTGCAAAAGTTATTTACGAGCACAGTGTGTGAGTAAAGACTAGCCTCCCGCCCCTTGCTGCGGATTATTCAAAACATAGTCAGCGCGAGCATGGCTCTGTGGGATGCAGACGCATTGTGTTAAACAAAAACAGACATAAGAAAATAGGGATAAGATAAGGAAGGTTTTGGTTTGTTTAGCTGGTCATTTAGTTATACCAGGTGCCTTTCGTTGAAACGTGTTCAACTTTTCACAAAGTCGATGAGCTTGACAATGACACTTTTCGTTAACCAACCAATCACAGTGTCGTTACTCATCCAGGTTGTGGATAGTACATCTGTTGTGGACAGATTTAGATTTAGCCAGAGTCAAGATCCATTGTGCCCATATATGCTCCTTTTAGCCAGCCTCTTCCTGAGAGCAACACGTTCCCCTTGTTCTATTTTACATCTGTTTTACTTAAGAAACAGAAAAGTATCGATAGTGGTATCGATAAAGACTCGAATCGTTAAGCAGTCTCGAAAAAGGTATCGATATCGATCAAAATTAACGATACCCATCCCTAATTGAGACAGGAGTCAGTGTCCATGGAGTGAGCCATTTCCAGGTGTATGGCTCTGCTTGACATGCACAAAAATAAAACACCATATAGTTTCAAGAAACTTCTTCCTCTTTTCACCTCAAAGGGCCCCAAGTAGTCTACCCCAACATTACTGAATGGTGGAAGATCTGCTCTTAGTCTCTCCTTGGGGAGGTCCGCCATCTTAAGCTCTCCCATCCTGCCCCTTGTGCGTTTACAGATAACACATTTTGTTAGGACCTTACGGGCCGAGGAGTTGGCGTTAACAATCCAATACTTTTGTCGGAGTGTTGAAAGGATGTTGTTTCTGCCGGCATGCCCAAAGTTCTCATGTATGTGACGAAGCAGAAGAGTGCAGATGTGGTGATCTTTTGGCAGAATCATTGGTCGCTTGGCCACATCAGGCATTGCTGACTTACTCAATCTTCCCCCTACTCGCAGGACTCCTTCGTCAAGCACCGGATCAAGCTCGAAGATGTTGCTTTGCAACTCTGTTTTCAATTACTGCTAATAATGTTGTTGTGTTCAGACTTGTGTTAAAAAATAAAGACTATTTATATCTTATTACTTGTATTTTTGGATGAAAATATAACTGTTGAACCCAAAACTATGATTACAATGTTAAACTTTTGCCTTTATGAAATCTCTATGAATTGTGCATATTAGTCGGTCTTTAAGCGTGGCATGTTGCCACAGCGTTTTGCCAATAATTAATATAGAAATAAGTAATATAGAAAACTGTATTATATTGAACAATACAGTATTTCAATGCATTCTGTCAAGTCAAATATCCTATATGGCTTAATGTATTTGACGCATCGTGATGCATTGTGATGCATCGAGTAATCGAATCGCTTCGCTGACATGATAATCGAATCGGGAGATCAGTGTCGATTCACACCTCTATTCACCAGGGTGTTTGCACTCATGCCTCTCGACGCCATATCGGCTGGGTTCAGTTTAGTTCCTATAAACCTCCACTGGTGTACGTCTGTGTTGTCTCTTATGACTGAAATCCTGTTGGCCACGAAGGTGTGGAATCTTGTATGCTCATTTGTTATGTTTTGACTGACTATCAGTCCAAAAGGTTGACTGACTGAGTTTGAAGTCCACCTCCTTTCTCAGCATATTATCCACTTTAACTGCCAGCACTGCAGCTGCCAGTTCCATGCGAGGAATGGTCATCTGTTTCAGAGGAGCTGTCAGGCCAAATAGTGTCCTAGGGCCAAATAGTGTCCTACCTGACGTCACAATGCCGTTCCGAAGCAAGGACGCGTCCGTCGCTATGCCGACCTTTAATTCCTGAGATATCTACGCGTGCTGGCAGGAAACTGTCATGGTTGCTATACTGGTTACTAGGTAGGAAGTTTTGTATTTAGGCTTATTTAAACCAGTTTATTCTACTCTACTATTTAAAGTTTCCACTCGTTTGATAGCTGGTGCTAGCTGGCTAATTGTTTTCGTCAAAAGAATTCACTTATTTAGCATCAATTTTAACAGACCGGGAAGGCAACACGTATAGTATTCTACCTGCGCGCGTTGCTGTCTCAGGAATGTCGAACGAGTGAAAACTTTAAATAGTAGAGTAGAATAAACTGGTTTAAATAAGCCTAAATACAAAATTTCCTACCTAGTAACCAGTATAGCAACCATGACAGTTTCCTGCTAGCACGCGTAAATATCTCAGGAATTTAAGGTCGGCATAGCGACGGACGCATCCTTGCTTCAAAACGGGATTGTGACGTCAGGTAGGACACTATTTGGCCCTAGCACACTATTTGGCCGGACAGCGCCACTCTTGCTTTACCAAGCATGAGAGAAACGTGTGTGACATGGTGGTCTGCAGTCAACCTGAGGTAACTCACTGTGCCATATCCATTGTCACTGGCATCGGAAAAGTGGTGCAGCTCGGCCTGTTTGACTGGTCCGAAACCAGAGGGTTTCACACACCGAGGCACCTCAAGGTACTCCAGCACACCTAGATCCTCAGTCCATCTTCTCTAATTGTCGGATGTGGCTTACAGAGCTCCCGTAGCAGCAACTTTGCAGATAACGTGACAGGGCATAAAAATCCTAAGGGATCGTAGATGGAGTTGACAATGGATAGCATGTTTCTTCGTGTGTGAGGCTTCTCTTTCACAATGATGTTAAACTTGACCAGGTCATCCTCGACACTCCATAGCAAACCAAGAGCTCTTTATGCTGGCAATTTGTCTCTGTCTAGGTCCAGGTCCCTGACCTCACCAGCTCTGTCCTCCTTTGGGATGTGCTTAAGGACAGGTCGGCTGTTGCTCGCCCACTTGGTTAAACGGAATCCACCTTTTTGGCAGAGAGACGTAAGCTCCTTGACCAGCTGCACAGCTTCCTGTTCCGATGAGAGGGACTTTAGGCAGTCATCAATGTAGAAGTTGTTCTCAATCGTGCTTGTTATGCTAGGACGGAACATGTTCTTGGTGTCCTTAGCTGTCTGTCTAAGTGAGAATTTGCACAACTTGGGGACGAAACCGCTCCAAAGAGGTGCACATGCTATGCTCACTTGGAGGCCTATGCATGTCGCCGTTAGGCCACTAAAGGAACCTCAAGAAGTTAACGTCGCTCTTTGACACTTTAACTTGGTGGAACATTGTCTGAATTTCGGTCATCACCGCAACAGGCTCCTGGCGGAATCAGGTAAGAACACCAAAGAGAGAGCATGTTAAGTCTGGACCTTGCAGGAGTTCTGAATTTAAAGATGTGCCTTGGTATGTTGCAACACAGTCAAAGACCACCCGCAAGGTACCTTTTTTGTTGTGGTATACACCGTGATGTGGAATGTACCAGACTTTATCGTCACACCTTTTCAACTCATCATGTGGTATCGCTTCTGCATGTCCTTTACTGATGACATCTGTGAGGAATACCGTGTATTCAGCTTTAAATGATTTGTTCCTTTGGAATTTATTTTTAAGACTAGACAATCGCTGCTCTGCCACCTGGTGGTTGTTTGGCATGATGACATATTTTCTCCTGAACGGTAAGTCCAAAGTGTAATGGCCGTTTAGCAGACTGACTGATTCTTCTGCTATCGTCATACATTTTTTGCCGACTTTTTTGGGGACATGGTTCGGAGCAAGATGTTGGTTTTTCTCCATACTATGTTCAGCTTGTCTATGAGGTTCTTTGTGCAGAAGGTTGCAGAACTCCCAGAATCCAGAAAGGCCTATGTGTGTATCACCTTGCTTCCTTTGGAGTGTTTCACCTTCACTGGCACAATGGAAAGCATGCAATCACTGCTGCTGTGTTCGTTACCGGCCCCAGAATGCTCATCACCTCCGAGCGACACCTGCGCACTACTGATAGGGGCTTTAACTGATGACTGCTCTGACTTGATGTGCAGTGATGGAATGTGTAATGAAGACGATGAAACTGGTTATTCTTTCCTCTTGATGAGTGGATTTATTTATCAAATGATCAAAAATAAAACAAACGTAAAACTGCCTCTTTGTCTTGGCGTTGCGCGCCCTGTCCGCTCATTGGTCCGATGACACGGTCAAAGACTGTTTCCGCACACACCTGCCACACCCCCGGCCTGGGTCACTGCACCGCCTTAAGTAGGTTCCCTCATTGGAAAGGGAGGCGTTTCCTGCAGAGGGACACTCATGCAGTGGTAAACACACTAAACAGGACGTAATTAATAATATGTTCCTTATATGCTCACTTAAATCTATACCATTGTTTGGAGCTCTTAGTATTCAGTCAAAATAAATGAATGGCTCCTACACTACCCATCCAAATTAGATTGGAAAAAAACACAGACAAGTATGTTAAATTAGGCTTTGAAATTGTGAGATTTCTCTGCTTGATATTGGGGGGGCGTGTCGCCTGAAGGACCTGAAGCTCCGCACCCTCGAATTTAGCAACAACAGCAACAACTAGCTAAACTAGAGAGGGTACAATTTCTGGGGAAATTGTAGGGTGTGCTTGCTTGCAGGTGGGTCCGTCCCCTTAAGTTTTTCCCTTCCAATGATATTTTCAAGCATTTAGTCTACTCATAATTCATTAAGAACTCCCTTTGAAACAAGCAAACCCCCTTTGAAACAAGCTACTGTAACGTTGTCACCGGCAGTATTTCAGGATGGAATCGCGATTCAAACAGTACCATCTGCTAACTGACAATATGTATATTTAACATTAATTTTGGGGGAAATGGCTGATTCAAAAGAAGTTTGCTACAAGCAAGCTGCTGTTGCTAGCCAAACGTCACTGAGGGGATTGTTCATAGACAAAACCTAGCTATATAGGCTATGTCTATGGGATTGTTTGAAAGCGGCACAAATGAGAATGTTTCTTTTGACAAAGTTTAGGCTGTGACATTGAAGACCACATAAGCTTGAGTTTATTTACATTATTTAATGTGACATTACTTACTGTACATGCAAGTCTTGATTTGCTTAAATGTATATGTGCTGCTAGTACTCCACGGCACGATACTGGCTGTGCAACAAAACATCTATGCACGTTGTATCCGTGCGTCATTGCTAACGTGTTCTGACGTGGTGACGTAGCTAGCAGAGTACACTTCGTCGACTAAAGGCACTTTTTGCCACAAAAACGTTGTAACCTCCTAAACTGTGCAACGGAACGTAAATCCCAATAGAAGCAACGCAATCGTGACCAAGACAAACATTTTGACAGCGACGTTGTCTATGTAGTCCAAATATTGACTGATCCTTAGGGGGCGAAAATCAACAATAATAATAATATATATGTGAGAGAACAATGGTTGTGCTCGCCAAAGGCGTGAGCACACCCAATAAATTGCAGATATCAGAACAGACCTACCTGCAGTCTCTGAGTGTTTGTGTTAATTACTTTATCCGTCTGTGATCTGACATAGATATGTAGCTGTGACGTAGATAGGTTGGGTTTTGCCCCGCCTACACAAAACTTGAGCTGAAAACAGGTGAGAAACTTTTCAACGGTCTAACTCAACATTTCAGTGCGAAAAAGTTTTCACGCTTTGCACATGCTTTCAGCAACTCATTTCACATGTATATAATGAACTGAGAAGCAAATCATGGAATTTATCTAACCAACTGTCAAACTTTCTCTCAGAACAACCTGCTTGACCCCAACCAATCGGGCTTCAGGACTGGCCACTCCACAGAGACTGCCCTCCAGTCTGCCAGACAGTCTGCTTCTAGGTCATCCGTCATCATTCTGCTGGACCTTTCTGCAGCGTTTGATATGGTTAACCACCAGATCCTGCTCTTCATATTTTGTGACATGGGCATCACTGGCACTGCACTCCAGTGGATCTCATCCTACCTGTCGGGAAGATCCTACCAGGTCTCCTGGGGAGGCAAACTGTCAGGCCCTCGCCAGCTCTCTACTGGTGTCCCACAGGGCTCCGTCTTTGGACCCCACCTCTTCTCTCTGTACACCACCTCACTTGGACCAATCATCACCTCCCATGGCTTCTCCTACCACTGCTACCCTGACGACACGCAGCTGTACCTGTCGTTCCACCCGACTGATCCAGGGATCTCAGCTAGGATCGAGGCCTGCCTCACAGACATCTCCGCCTTGATGACCAAGCACCACCTCCAGCTGAACCTCGCCAAAACAGAACTCCTCATCATCCCGGCCAAACCCTCCATCTCCCACGATTTTTCAATCACCCTGGGATCTGCGACGGTGACCCCTTCATCCTCTGCCAGGAACCTTGGGGTTACCATGGATGACGAGCTCTCCCTCATGGCCCACATTGCTGCAGTCTCCCGGTCGTGTAGATTCACCCTCTACAACATCCGAAAGATCAGGAGATACCTGTCTGAGCACTCCACCCAGCTGCTAGTCCAAGCACTTGTCCTCTCCAAGTTGGACTACTGCAACTCGCTGCTCGCTGGTCTCCCAGCATGCGCAAATTAATAAAAACTGTTGCTTGCTTTTCTACAGGTACACTTGCACTTAAAGCGATTTGTTGTTTATTGTAACTTGCTTAACTACATGCTCTTATGGTTCTTCCCTTTGGCACTTAATTTTGGTTGTTCACAATGTGTGCTTCATGTTTTGGCTACCCGCAATGTTTTGGGGGCTATCTTGTTGTTATCATCAGTGACTTATGTACTTTGTAAAGCTCTCTATTGTAAGTCGCTTTGGATAAAACCGTCTGCTAAATGAATACATGTAAATTTGCTTTACAGCACCTTTAAGCTTTCGCAAGTGAATGGATTAATAACTACTGGTATTCAATTTAAAACACAGATTTTATTAAAACTAAAATATCTTCTTACATGTCATTTTAAAGAATTTATCCAGAATGGCACCATGTACAGGCAGAATATTGGGCATTGTTGACAAAACAGCAAATGTTTTCAACTGGTATAAACACAATTTTCTCAAACTTGCTCAGATGTGCTTGTAAATTGTATATGAGGATACCAATACCCTGTTACATTCTTCTTTGCATACACTTGGACTGCATGATAAAAGCACAAACACAATCATTGGAATAATTGTACATGGACTGACAAACTGTCCCTACCCTGTGGGATCATGCATCCTATGACCCTCAGCAGAAAAGGCTATGCCACTGTAAGCAGGTGATACAGCAAGCAGAAGTGGAGATGATGGGACCAATTTCCAGTGGGAGAAGAGGAGTAGACAGGGATTCCTGGTGGAGATGCATGAGAGGTATCATTTTACTTGGAGACCTCTGCTGCTTTCTTTTCCTTTTCAATATCTGTTAGAGAAAGGTTAGAGAAAGATTGAGAGAGAGATCAAGTCGAGTAGTAAGTAGTAAACACACAGCAACTTTCACAGTAAATGTATATGGTGAGATGCATTCTCTGTTCGCGGATAAAAATGAAAACATTCTGGCAGGTGTGATTTGAATGTCAAATCATTTTCTGCCAAGTATTCCTAAAAAAAGTACCCGGCTGGTAAAGTCCCCTTATTTGAAAGTACCAGTGGATTTGCAATGGGAATAAAAGCAAGGCCTCCAAATAAATGAAGGGAAGGTTATGTATTGCTCTGTCACAGTAATGTTTGTCTGCTCTGTTAGGTATAGAACTGTATGGACCAGACTGATAAGCATATCAAATCCTGACTAGTTTGACAAGAAAACCAGATGCAAGCTCAGGAGTCAGTATGGTTGATTACTCTCAGCATGGTCTAGTGTTCCCATTTAGAATTTCTGCTTAAATCATTAACCACTTAGAGTTTGATTACCCCATAAGGAGAGCCTATAATTGCAGTTAAAATCCATGTTCCCTACCCATCATCTTCAGTTATTATTAGGGGGGCAGGAACCAGAGTGTGATGCAGGCAGGATTGGAGCAGCTAGATGGTAGGAGTGGGCGGGTCAATCCTGAAGTATCGATACTGATGTTGTATCAAAAGGATCAATCCTCATATAAAATTATATAGATACCAGATGTCTATTTCAGTAATTAAATTTATTTAGCATGAAATGTAATGTTTAAAATAAGCTTTGAAGCTAATAACATGCCGCTCCTTTCAATCTTGTATGTACACGTTGCTCCTCTTTCACCTGCTCAATTTTGCAGTATCGCCCACCCCTAGCAGATGGTGCTTCTCCTGTCTTCTGTCTTGGTTAAAATCTGCCTGGTAAGACTTCAGCATAGCCAGTCAATTACCAAGAATCTTTCCTCTGCCCTGCCATCAACAGTCTTGCTCCAGCAGTAGATCAACAGAGAACACAAGGAAATGCTGATTCAGTGAGTCTGTTCAGCCTCACAGTCCTGATATTTTTCTGGGTTTCCTAAATTAGAAATCAAATCAATTGGGAGCTTCTGAGAAGAAAAAGGAAACAATTTACCAAAATGAAGTCATATACGCAAACTATATTTCCAGTGTACCGGTACGAAATTACTAGCCTGGCTGCCAGCCCAACTTCTCCCCGCCCCCAAAAAAATTTGGTTGGGAGGTTGGGTCTGGAGGGTCTCGTATTGGGGACCAACTACAGAAAACCAGAATCTGGGCAAACCAATGAAATTGCCAGGGCGGGCTTTATACGATGATGGACAGATGATCAACAGTAACGTAATCACCCACGTCACAAAAGAGCGCTTAAGTTGAATTTGTTTTGAACAAACATAGCTACCGCTGGAGATCTGGGATGTTATGGTTCTGCCATCGAGTCTGTTTTAGAAGACATCGACAGCGCATTAATTTTGAAAGAGGAACAGAGAGACGCAATCAAGGCATTTGTCGATGGAAAATATGTTTTTGCCTTCCTTCCTACGGGATTCGGTAAAAGTTTAATTTATCAGCTGGCCCCGATGGTCGCGAAGAAGATGGGACACAATGAAAACCCAGTGGCCATTGTGGTTTCTCCTTTTTTTTGTGGAGTTGTAATCCTAAACGGAGAACTTGTTCGTATATGCATTGCCCTTTATTGTTTCGCTCAAAAAGGTTACCGTGTAAACAAGTACTCCCCCTACCCTTAAATTAATTTTACAAAACCGGCAAAAATAGTTTGTATTCATTCTTTAAGCATACTTCAAGTCTGCTTGTAGTTCAGTTCTGTTGACAACTATGCGGTGCTTAACAAACATCACATACTCTGTTGCTCTGATTGGTTGTAGATCTATCCAATTGAGCGAAGAGGCATTTGTCGTTTGAAACACGCCCTGTAGTCAAAGCTCAACGGAGAGTTCTCAGACTCATATTCTGACTAGAATTATGAGTATGACAACGTCAGGCTACGAAATTACAGCAAAATCATTTCAATACCAGGGATATCAGGTATACATGTCAGTTAGCTATTCAGACAAAATGGCTGTCTTCCATACCCCAGTTTGTCTCTACATTGCAAATCAAGCTCAGTCTGACTCAGAGAGTGGGTGGGAGAGGCAAAAAAGGATTAAGGTAATTCGCGAGCCAGCCTCCTCAAAGGCTTCCTCCTTGACTGGACTATTCTCTACTCCCTCACTCATCTTGACAGTGAAGGAGTAGAGAGCCGTCCAGTCCAGCAGGAACTGGACTGTGAATTGTGTGTGTATCATTAAGAGAAAATTATTGTACATAGATGCATTTCTTAGTTTGTCATGATAAACAGAATTCACACAGGACAGAAGATTTGGTCACAACTCTATAAAGTCAATATAACTGCCATTCTGATACTGTCCAAACAGATTGCGCTGCAAAGCAACTGGATAGTACATTTTGGCCACCTGTATTACTGATTTATACTTATGAACATTAGGGCTGTCCCCACTTCTCGATTTTCTGGTCGACAAAATTCTTTTTAGTCGAGCTGCCATATGGCAGTGTGAGATCTGATTCCCGCTTGTGTCATCATTGCTGAATTGACAAAATGTTCAACAGAAATTGTAGATTATATATTTTTTAAACAAATAAACCAACTCAAAAAATATATAATTTAAAAAAAAGGTGTTACTGTTTTCCCTTTTGTTAATCTGCGCTTTGTTTTGGTTTGGTATTTTGCACACGGCACGAGCACTATTTGTCTGCAGAACTACAAACTCTGCCATAGCCTACTTTGTTGGTGTTATTAGTCAAAATGGCAAAGAAGTCTGTGGTATGGCAGCATTTCATTAAAGTACATTTACAAAGTACCGGGTGACTCGAAAAACTTTGAATGTAAACTCTGCCAACAACGATTTATTTTTCATAGTTCAACGTCGAATATGATGTAGCCTACCACCTGAAAAAACTTAAGTTGGTCTAGCCCTACTTCGCTCATGCTAACGCGCTGGGTTGAAAAGTGAATATGCCAATTATAAGTATCACATCCAAATCGGATGACATTATCTTCTCCGGCCAAGACAACAAAATCTTTCTCTGTTGCAACGTTCCCCACTCAGCTTCTACGTAAATTCGCATGCTGCAGGTTTTCAGGCAGTGATAAGCGCGCTCTGATGATTTGCATGTTAAATAAACTATATTTTTTATTTGTAGTACATTGTAAGAGATACTAAATACCATCTGCATTTGGTTACAACAGGACTGGTGATACGAGCCTTATTATTGGTAGGCTATTGCGTCTAAATCTGAAATGTCCAGCAGCCATCGAGTCATATTGCGAAAATGTTTGTACGTTTTTTAAGCGTTTCAAAGTTCGATTAGTCGATTTTCAGATGTTTTAGTTGAGTCTTGGTTGACCAAAGAAAATCTTAGTCGGGGATAGCCCTAATGAACATGCATATGGCAGCATGTTCTGCCAATGTGGTGACTGTTCATCTACAGCACCATGATAACTCTGCTTTGCACTCAGTTAAATGAGAGGACAGGGCAGACTCTCAAAACAAGGAACGCCCATATTTCTTTCTCACAAAAAGATACAGATAGAAAAAATGGGTTGACCAAGGCCAAGTCCTTCTATTGTTGGCTGCCATGTCACACCACAAGGTGAGCTCCTGGAACAAATCAAAGCTTTATCTTTGAAATGTTTGCGTTCCTGGAACAACAGATACTCAGTCTGAGTTGACACAAAAGCATGGCTGGGGTTTGGCCAGACTAACCTTTAGATTAAACCACCTGTGTAGTGATGATTTAAGAGATGTGTATAAAATAAGGATATATCACAGTTTATATCAATATGCATTTTATATTAGTGGCGGTGAAGAATTAATTTAATGGGTATAAAATAGTATATAAACTAATTCTGTGAAACTTTTTTAGGATTAATTTTTGATTCAGGTAGATTTAATGGGTTTCCTCATGAGTTATTCAGAGGGTTCTCCAAGAGAAAGAAAAAATCACGGTTTCCATCATTTTCAAAAGGTGCATTGGAGTATGGATAAAAAAGGCTACTTTCCTGAACACATATTAAGCATACTTCTAATCTAGAATCTCCACCGGTGTTGTGCTCTGTGTTGACAGATACAGAGTTTTAACCAAGTAGAAGAGCTTCTGGACTGATAGACACCTACCCTCCTTGGTAGGCAAAGTGTTTTTCTCTGCTGTGTTGGTCTTTTTTAGGCACTTCTTATCGAAGGTCTCCACACCCTGCTTCACTGGATTGTTGTCACTCATTGTGAATGATTGCTTGGAAAGAAGGGGAGAGGGGTTAGGGAATGAAGTGTCAGGGTGTGAATTAGAGGAAAGTGAGTGTGTGTGAAAGAGAGAATATAAAAAAAGTATTTTACTGATTTATTTGTATTTTTTACAAGATGTGATGTACCATGTGCATGACAAGTGTGAGCAGGTAAAGTCCAACCACACCCAACCCCACCCCACCTACCAACAGGCACTTAGGGCTATAATCCAGCCAGGAGAATGGTGTTTATGCAACCCAAGTTTTTTTTAAACGCACGTATGGTACACTCCCACAACACTAGAATATGCCAGTGAACAAACAGCTCTGAGTAGTTTTATTCTGTGAACCTGACTCAGCTCTGTAGTAACAACGGGTACTGCCAGAACTCTAACTCAGCTTATTGTAGTGGGCTCACTCTTATGACTGAAAGTATAAATTAAATGTCATACATACAGCCGGAGTGTGTGGATGATACAGTGCAAGGCGGTAGAAACATGGACCAAAGAGTGTAATTAGTCACTAATACTTTATCCTAGTCTTAAACTAATTTGAATAACCATTTTACTATGTCCTATTGGAAAGCCAAGGGGAAATGGGCACTACAGAACTACATACTGTATATGCAGACTTCATAGGACTGCATATATGACCAATGTTATAGCATTATATGAATGTATGTTTTCAACTTTAATGGAAAATACATCAGTAGCTACGAATGTACCATACCGGATGTGTAAGAACTGGGGAACAGAAAGATACTTTGTGCAGACCGTGAATGTCATAACTGGGGCTGGGGATATAAACTTAAAAGAAAACCACACCCTATACAGGAGTAACCGACGCTAAATGAGAAGCAAGAGCATGGATGGTGCTCTGTCAGCTCGCGGCATAAATTGACAGACGCACAGAGCGACGTGTCAAAGAATCTTGTCTGTTCGTTGTTGGCCTATAGCTAGTGCTGGCCATCTTTATAAACGGCTACCATCTTTAAAAAAATATAGTAAGCAATGAAATGCCGCAAGTTGCATATCACTCAACACAATGCAGAGCTACCTAGACCGTAGCAATATCTGACTCCTAGCAATGGATGAAACACTCGGGCGTACAAATGACCAACGACAGTACGTAAGTGTTACCAATGTTTGTAAATATATATTTTCAAAGATACCCTCGGAGTAGGCTACCTCATTTACAGCTAGACTGTCAAATTAAACCGAGGGAGATAACTAGCAATTAAATACATTTACCTGATGCCGGGGTATACGTTGAAAATCTTCTTAGGTGAACTACGTTTGTGCAATCTGTGTGGAGCAATTGGTTTAAATAGAGAAAACACGCCCTTCTCCGTAACAACATAGAAACCAATCCGCTTCTTTGCTCATTGGCCCAATCCTTCTACAGTAAGAATGTGATTGGCTCAAAGAAAGTCACTGCTTCATCTGAAATGGGCTTCATATTCTCAACTGTCACTACATTCAATAAATGTATGAGTTAATAAATTACTGTCAGTACCCCACCACCAATCTCTGTCGTTCTATTTTTCTGCATCGGTTGATTATTGGGACGCATGTGTAAATGCCCTGAAAAGGGGAGTAATTGAATAAACGATGCACGGACAAAACTTTCCCTCACATCACAACTGCATCTCAAATCACAGGCCAATGCAGTCATGCTGCTAACATATAGCACACATAATTACAAAAGTACTGTACTCCGTACAAATATCTATAGAAAATACGACAAGCACGATAAGTAGCCTACCGCTCTTTCATCCACGACGTTGCGGATATCATTGCTAACGGCTAATGTAGCTAGCTAGCTCGCTTTTCGTTGTGTAGCTAACAAAATTATTTCACAAACATAACATGTAAAAACGTACTGTGGTAACAACACTGATAACAACATATACACATTCACATAACACTTAAAATAATGCATTTTGTATGACTTATACCTGAAAAGGGGAGTCATTAAACGATGCACGGACTAAACTTTCCCTCACATCATGTATTTCACAACTGAAGGGAGGGAGCGACGTGTACCGAAACCTAGCTCAATCGTTTTACATACTGCTGGAGCCCTATGGTAACTACAATGCTCCCGTATTTAACACAACACTTTTCACATAAAAAACCAGAACAACAACACCCGAACCATAAACTGTGATTTACCACCAACGCACATTATTCCATCTGTCACACATGCGCTTTGGTAAGGAGTTGGGCACTGCGTCCAGAGTGTGCGCATTTACATTTAGTCATTTAGCAGACCAGAGCGACTTACAGTAAGTACAGGTGAAGTGCCTTGCCAAAGGACACAACGTCATTTGGCGTGGCGGGAAATCGACCCGGCAACCTTCTGATTAGTAGCCCGACTCCCTCACCGCTCAGCCATCTGACTGATTGCATTGATGCGGTCTTTGTACTTGCAGCTCCATCTCACGAAGGTAGCACAATGATCCAAGAACGTGAACGGTGACTTAATATTACTGTTTGGTCACGGACTACAAATTAGCACACACACTTGAAAAAAGGCAATAATTTATTATTTTTGTATTATTAATCAGTGGTTGCAGTATTATAACTTCGGGCACAAAAACAACAACACACACAAACAAGACCCAGCAGAAAATTCAAGGATCTCCCTTATGAGACAGAAGAGAGAGGTATACTGTGGTAGGCATACACTTCCCAACATGCCTTTCTGATTTGTTTCATTCTATTTTGTACACCTCCATGAGCTCCTTAACAGCAACAGACTATAGTCTCTTGAGATACTTGATCTGCTTCTTTGACAAAAACTCGATATCACTTTCATCTTTCCTTCATTTTCCTCAAATGCAAACGTGATGGCAGTAGAGATTCATGTTAAAGTATTATAAGAAAAAGTTGTTTTGAGTTTAATTTGCTTGACGCAGGTAGCTCTGCATGTTACTGAAAAGCCCCCAAATCACCAACTGACCTTAAAGGCAGGGTAGGTAATGCTGTTGAAAAGCACTTTTTGTCATATTTGCTGAAATAAACTTCACATCCTGACAGCAACTGAAATCTTAAGGTTTGACAGCAAAATTAAATCCAATATCTGTGGGCAGCAGGACTGTAATAAACACGATAAATCATTAAGGTTGGACCAACACTAATGATTGGACAGCTACTATAGTAGTCAGATTTGTTAGTTCCTTTAGGGTACAGCAGGGTACATCTGAAGTTACCTTTACTACCCGGAGGAGAAAAGGTAGACCTGGATTGATACTTTATAAAATGTATTTACAATTCAAAAGCATTTGTTTGATTTTCCCTAGAATGTGGGATTTGTATTTGTAACCCACTGTTTTGTCATGTCAGACAGTCAAGCACTGATAAAAACATAAAATGATTCCAGAATGTATTTTAACCTAAGTCTGCAGTGGATATGATTTTAGCAGGCATGCTGGGCCAGATAGTCATAGACTGCTGTGGTAATGCCCCAGGTAAGACAAGACCGCACTATAACCAGAGAGCCTCCTCGGTAGAGTAGAGTTACACTCCGTTGGCGAGACTCCCACAGAGCGTTCCATGTCTCCATCGCCCCTGCTACTGTCTCTTTTCCCACCCTTGCCTGCATGTTAGCTATCAACACAGAAAGAGGGTATAGGGGCAAACTGATGGCCATAGAGTTCACCATTCCAGACACAAAGGAGGAGGCTGAAGGAGAGAGGCCCTGATCTGCCATAGCTGCCCTCAGTGGGTCCTTCAGGCCGAAGTACATACTACTCCCTAGGGCGTTGCGTACCAGGGTAGGGAGGAAGGCACAGTAGAGCCCGATGCCCAGCCTTTCGTTGGCCAGCCTTGCCAGCACACTCCTTAGTGTGGGGAAGTACCGGTCATTCTGACTATTCTGCAAAACGTTCTGCACACGCTCAAGTGGTGTAAATACGATGGCTTCCACCCCACCTGCACCCAGCCCCGCCAATGCCGAGAAGCCGGATAGAGGAATGAGGGAGGTAAAGGATGGGGAGGAGAGCTGATGGAGGATGGTGTCCTGGAGACCAAACAGCAAAGTACCATTCAGAGTCTTCATCACTAGAGGCGGTATTATACCTCTGTAGAGTTTCCTAGGTCCTTCCCTATAAAGTTGCTTCACAGCGTGGCGGACAAGGTTGTTGTGCAGCTGTTGCCTAAATACTGTCTTGTAAACAGGGAAGGTGACCATGGTGGTAAGCATGGAGAACAAGCTGGAGGTCCCTCCATGCAGGTAGCTACGAAGCCAGGCCATGGGGTCCCGGGGTACCACCTCAACCTCAGGATCCAGATCCTGACAGCGCCCCATACTTCTAAGAAAAGAAGAGAACATGAAATAAATACATTTTTATTGTTTTGTATGTTAATATATTTATCATGATCAAGTCAGTAAAATACAATGTATAATTTAATTAGGCTACGTTTCTAAAGAAATGGCTTCAAAACGTTTACACTAACACAAATTGTTGATATAAGCGAAATGAATATATAAATATATATTTAAATAATAGAAAAAACGATTTCGCATACCGATTGAGATTTATTTTAAATGTTTACGACGAAGCTAAACGGATAATAAGAACAATTTTCAGTTTCGACAGCGTTATAGGCGCTTAAAAGAAATGCACATGGCGTCATCCGTATTGCCATATAACCCGTTCAGTTTCCAATTTACCAGTGGCCACAACGCAAGTCTACAAAAGTAACCCGAATATATTGAGCTTGTTTTCAATTGTCAGCCCCTAAACCTAATTCAGCTCTCGTGGAAGATTTAAGGAATCACTTACACATAACCAAGTAGCCTACTGCGGTGCTTGATTCAAGGCCAGATACACGTTATCGGTTGATTCCACCCTTGCAGGAATAACCATTGGATAGATTGCCTGAAACCAGTCTCAAACGATTGGATAGCGTTAACCGTCGATTAGTGTCGCAACCACTGAAATCTACCATACAAGGTAAGCCTCCCACGTCAGTTGTTTTTACGTTTCTTGGGAAACAAATGTCTGTATATTTTGTAGTAGCAATAGCATAGTATGCATACTTATCATTTATGAAAATTGCATTGATTAAAAGGCATACAACATATTTCTTGCAGCTCACTTCAACATACTAAGAGAGAAGTGTAGAATGAAATAGGGTTCCGAATCAGAATCAGTTTTATTCGCCAAGTAGCCTAAGTTTACACAAACAAGAAATGTCCGTTGTAATTTCCCTTATAGTCCAGTAATGATGTAATTTGACCTCACACACATTTTCACAAAATATAGTGTTTTGAAATGTTTAAAGTAGCTGACCAGACCACATTTATTTAGACCACAATCATTGTTTTTGAAAATAAAGAGGATATTTTGGGTTTCATTAAGCTGACTTTAGATACAATTTTTACCTATTTTAAACTCAATTGAGTTGAGAGCTGAACTACCTTGATGCCTATGTAGCCTGTTTGGTGCCCTGGAGTATTCCACCCATGGTCATGAATTTTAGAGATCCATTGTCCAGATCTAATAAAGACTTGTATATTGTTAAAACCCTTGTACCTGTGTTCTTTAAGGCTGAAATACCTAGCAGTAATTTCCTGCTTCACGAACGAACCCACACTTATTACATTGGTGGCAGCGGTGGGATTCTGTGAAGATGTCAGAACCTGAGAGTAAGCCGCCTCAACCTATAGCGGGTCCAAGTCAGTCATATGTGGTCCCCCCTAACCCTCGACCAATTTTGATGCCTGAAACCTTCACTGGTACTGGGAGAGAATGGTCAGATTGGGCTGCACAGTTTGAAATGGCGGCTGATGTCAATAACTGGAATGAGTCATTAAGTTTACAATTCATGAGCCTTCTTTTGTCAGGGTGAGCCCGGGAGATATATAGTGGATTACCTGCAACAGCTAAAACTAAATACGTCTTGTTGTTGGGATGTGTAGGTGTTTGTTGGCAGAGCTACGGCGGCTAATGGTGGGGGAATGGCTGTTGTGGGGTGTTGGCAGACAGTATGTCAGCTCGATTCCCTTGCACTTGTTGCTAAGTTTTTGGTCTCTGATATTCCCTCTGAAGAGATCTTGCTAGACTTATTTTCTAGACAGATTTTTATCACAGTATTGTGCTTTAGTTGATTTGGGGCGGAAATAATGCAGAATTATTGGAAAGCAACTCCCCCTGGTTGATCCCTAACCCTATCCATCTTTAGAACCACAAACAGTTATTATCTAGTCTGATACTGTAGTGCCACCACGTAGTGAAACCATTGTTTGGGGCCAGGTTCAGAACAGGTGGGGAGACTACGCAGAAGGGCTGCTGGAACCTTCCGCTTCCATATCCAAACACTGTGAGATTATGGTAGCTCGGGTGGTCTGTAGAGTTCAGTGCTGGTAATAGCACATTCGGCGCCTTAGGCGAGATGTATCAACAGTACCCCCCCCCCCCCCCCCCCCAACCGTAACACGGATATGTGAGGGCAGAGAGGGCAAATCGAGGTGCCGCCCCCCCAACCATAACACGGATATGTGACTTGGCGCCCTCTGCTGGTGGTGCGGGACGGTTAATTAATGGATGAACTTCGGAATTTGCCGCCCCCTTCTTGATGCCACCATGCCTATGTCACCTATCCCTAGGACCGGCCCTGAGGAAGGAGCCTACCGAGGCAGCCATTATCGGCGCCATCTTGAAAGTTTCAGCATTACATGAGGAGAGTAGGAGAGAAAAAGGCAACCCCCCAGACTATGCTCCAAGGGGAGTACAGTGTGGGAACAGGCAAACCTGGCAAACCTCAGCACATAAGCACATGCATTGTACAACATTACAGAACCACATGACTTGCAACGGGGAGGGGGGGAGGGGTATGGACAAGCAGCATCTGGACCTGCAGCCATAATAGGCGCTGGTCTCAGACCTGCCAGCCACACCGGGGGAACAAGCAGGCGAAGGCGTTGGATGGGGGTAGGGGTGTGATAGCACATCTGTAGTAGATGAAAGTTAGTGTATGAGTGTGCCTGGGTTGGCGCCTTTGCCTAGGCCACAATCAGTCAGATTCTCAGTTCGCAGATAGTATTGCCATGGAGACATCTTTGATCATGACCCAAGACAAAGACGCAATCCACAAGTGTCTGTGGGAGGGGGAAGGGAAGAGACTTAAAGAGAGTCTCACTGCAGCGCTCTCCAGGGGAGTTGTTGTTCCAGCAACAGCCTTGGCCAAGGCCTGAGCTGGATTACGGGCCGAAAGCAGATAAGATTGGGGTTGTTGTTTGGTCGAGTAGGCGCCTTCAATTTCCACGTCTACTCATCGTTATGGCCTCCAAGTCGGTCCACTTTCCTTTGCAGAGCCACAAACTTCTCCATGGTGTTATCCAAATTGCGTTCAATGCGTTGTAAAGTCACAGTCTGAGCACCACCAGCTCTGCCCACCGCATCAATCATGTCGGGCAGCCTTACGGGGCTTTTGACAGATGCAGCCGTTTCAACAATTTTCCGATAAAACAGGGTAGCGCCCAATCCAATCAGCAGAAAGCCTGTACTAATGGTTCCGAAAGGAAGATGTCTTCAACGTCCTCCACGGAGAGCGCAGCTAAGCACACGACACGCCACTTCTCCCACGCGTCCATCGAGTAGCCAGCTGCGAACGTCCTGTCAGGGCAGGTAGGTTCCCCCGAACCCAAGCTTCTCTTTGAGAAAATGGTGTCAATTGCATTTAGAGACCAGCTAATCAATTCCATGCTTCTTGCTTTGGAGAGTGATGCGGAGAGAGTCTCTCGTATACAGGAAAAGACAAGACAATACGATAGAAGCCAAGCAGGGAAGGTCAAGGGTAGGGAGAGAAAAATGCGACCGCCTTCGTCGAGAGCCAAAGAAGAAAAACAGGGTATATTGCCCATATGAGTGATTAACATGACTAATGAGGGTCTAACTCATTCTAACTTTAAAGAGTGGCATTAAAGTAAGCACACTGTTTACTGACATTGAGGTGGAGGAGGCGGGAAAGCAGTGTGTAGAGGGGGAGATGGACGGAATTTGGCCACTGTCGTGGGAAATTGATTATGGGACAGCTAGGCAAGCAACCTAGGCAGGGTTACACCAGGTCAGTGGTGGGCCTAAGATGGCTGACTACTACGCAGTTTATAAAACTCCACTCTCAAACTAGTTGTAGCCGGAAAAGCAAATTGGCAACCTTAGTGTGGGAAGGGAATGTGTATTCCGAAAGAAATGGAAAAAGGCTGGTGTCATCCAAAAAGTAGGTAGGATACTCAATCAGGTTAACAGGTCAGCCCTAAAAAGGAAGATGAATGTGGTCGCTGATGGTGAACTCATATTATCACAGTACTTGTTGTGAACCAAAGTTTGATGGATCCCCAGATTCAGGCCAGAATGAGCAGTGTTGGGAGTGGGGGAAAAGTCCAGTTGTGTGGATTACGGAGGGTGTTCAACATCAATGACATTAACCCAGGACAGCTGAGGGGGAGTTAGGGGGGAGATGTGCTTCAGCTGTGGAGAAGTTCATCAACAATCTTACCCGCCAAAACACTATGCATGCAGCCTGGGGTATGGAGAAAGTTGTGGATATGATGCCGTCATTGTATTTCACAGGGCGGGGGAATTAACCTCATTGAGGCTAAAAAACACTGATGTTGCTGCTTGAGTCTTTGCCTTTTGAACCTGCCGTGTATGTATGCTGCATCTGCGTTGCTGAATAAACCACCAAGCCACTTTGACTTTTGAAAGATATTCTGTCAGTCTATTTTTGAGAATCCTTCTGAGGACAGACGTTTCTTTCCCACAACACCACTCTGGACAGTTAAAACTCTTATGGAACAATTTGAAGTGGGGGAAAAGGGTTTGGGAATAGAAGAGTTGGAAGCAGTTACACAGTTACTACATAGGAATATGGCTGTGTTTAGCCAGGGCGAAACCGACTTAGGCCAGACTCCTTTGACCCCCCCATGAAATTGATACTGGGGATGCCAAGCCAATTAAAATGCACCCCAAAAGATACCCCTCCACTTACAGCAGGAGGTAACAAACAATTTAAAGCAAATGCTTGCCAGCAAGGTTATTCGGCCTTCCTGCAGTCCATGAGCAACCCGGTTGTGCTTGTTAAAAAGAAGGGGGGTGGGCTGCGTTTCTGTGTTGATTACAGAAAGCTCAATGAGGTTACTAAAAAGGATTCCCTTCCGAGGATTGATGATGCGTTAGATAGCTTTAGGCCGAATCCCAATACTCCCCCTTACCCCTTCCCCTTACCCATAGTTTTGCGCGTTCCCATGAGAGCTAATGGTGTCCCAATACTCTTTTAGAGCTAGGGCTAGGGCTAAGACTAAGGGGTATACACCCCTTAAAACCAAGTAAGATCAGGAGTTTACTTGAAACCTAGGGCTATGTGAATACTGCGCGACCGGCAACAATGGCGACCAGATCATCCAGAGTCTGACAAATGTAATATTTTCGGCTTAATTAATTGATAAAAAAATTATGACAGTCTTGTTTTGTGTTATACTCAGTCCTGAACACATATATTTACAACCTTTTTCCTAATTGAAATGTAAAAAAAAAAACGCTAGTTTGGTACGCTAATGTTACAGTGCTGAATTGCACAACAGTCCCGCATTTCTCTGAGTAGCATGTTTACAGTTTTAAGTAAACTCCATTAGCAGCGAATTTCATTTAATATCAGTGCATAACACAACTTGCTTTGGAGATATTGATACGTGCTAGATTACGTACCTGTTACCAAGTGGCGTCCCATTTCTTAGGGATATGTAGCTCTTACCTCTCAGTTTCGAGGGCCAAGGGCTAGGGGTAAACTAAGGGGAAGGGGTAAGGGGTAAGGGGGAGTATTGGGATTCGGCCTTAGTAAGGCATGCTGGTTTTCCACTCTTGATTTAGCTAGTGGCTACTCGCAGGTGGGAGTAGATCCTAAAGATCGCCCTAAGACTGCTTTTACCACACGCATGTGTGAATATACATACATATTTGAATTTAATGCGTTGAGCTTTGGTCTTTGCAATGCACTGTGACGGCCTCCTGGCCGTTAAGTGGCTACACCTGGACCCGACGGGCTCTTCTCCTTTAAGATGACGTCAGGAGAAGGAGGAAGGGGCCGTTCTGTCCGCAGCGCATTTTTGTTTTAGTTGTGGCACCCGTTTGATCTTTTGTTACATTGTTATTCTTTAATAAATACATCCAGTAGTAGTTCTCACACATGTGTTCCCTCTGGTCTGTCTCAACCCCCTAGCCGGGTTCGTGACATGGGGGCTCGTCTTAAACATCTTCGTTGACTACGGTTTCGGGTTTGTTGGTTTTGCTTTAGGGGGGGCATATGCGTTGAGATTAGGGTTTTTTGCTGGTTTTCTTTTGTTTGTTTGTTGTGTTTGTGCTGCGGAGTTTTGTGCTGGGGAGGGTTGTGCTGCCGCTGTTGGATGTCACTCTGTTGGGGTGATTTGGTGTTCGGCAGGGAGAGTGAATTTTTTTCCCCTGGTAGGTGTAGTGGCGTGGTACTCACGGGGCGCTCCGGGTTTGTTCATTTTGTTTGTTATTTTTGGGGGGTAACTGTGGTTGAAGCAGTTGTCTCGGGGGCACATCCGTGGTTTGGGGGGGGTCGTCAGCGTGCTGGTTGCCCTGTTTCCACTCCAGTGGGCTACCGTGCGTAATTACCCACCACAACGCCACCTGAAGTCTAGGGTTGAGCTAGTTGTTGGGGATCTCTCCTGTTGGGCCGACACGTCTGGTGGAGCACCGATTGTGACGTTGTAGTTATGACGGCGGTAGAGGACTTCATTGAGGCTCCGTCGGAAGAGCTGTTGGCAGCGTTGACAAAGGAACAGCTGTTGAGGCTCGCTGTCCACTATGACATCGAGGTCAGTGACAAGCGACTGAAAGATTCGGTGCGGTCGATCTTAGCTGCCAGCTTAGGGGAGGCAGGGATACTGTCTCCGTCTGCTTCGGCGGGTTTGGCTGTCCCCGTGACTTTGAGTACGTCGGCTGGGTCTGGAGGGCCGTTGACGTTTGACCAGCAGAATGAGCTATTACAGCTGCAGCTCGAGTTGGCCAGGGAACGCAGGTTCTCGGGTAGGGGTTGGGGAAACGAGGGTGCCTTGGATGGTGCTGTGGGTCGGTCGTCTATGGGCCGTGAGGGGTTTGACATAATCGGTAATTTACAGCTGCTACCCAAGTTTAGCGAAAGGGATCAGGAGACTTTTTTCACATTGTTTGAGCGTGTGGCGGAGGTAAGGGACTGGCTTGACGCGGAACGCACGCTCATGCTGCAGTGCGTGCTTACCGGGAAGGCCCAGGCGGCGTATTCGGCCTTGAGCAGTGCACAGAGTAGGGACTACTGGGTGGTTAAGTGTGCGGTGCTTAGGGCGTATGAGTTGGTTCCTGAGGCCTATAGGCAGCGCTTCCGGACTTGGCAGATAACTGAGGGTCAGACGCATGTGGAGTTTGCCCGTGAGTTGACAGCTCATTTTTCTCGATGGTGTGGAGCTTCGGGGGATACCTTTGAGGGACTTAGTAATTTGCTTGTGCTGGAGCAATTTCGGGACTCTGTTCCGGCCCGGATAGCGACTCACGTCAGTGAGCACAAAGTGAGAACGGCTGCTGAGGCCGCGGTGCTGGCTGACGATTACACTTTGATCCATCGTCAGAATTTTTCGGAGCCTCGTGTAGGGGGTGATGTGGGTCGTGGGGGGGGTTTCGATTCAGCTCGGGGCGGTGGCAACATTCCTACTGACAGTGGGTTTCGGCCGGTTGGGGGTGGCTCGGGGGACTGCCATTATTGTCAGGGATTGGGGCATTGGAAGAACGAGTGCCCGGTTCTGAGGTCTAGGGGTAGAGGATCCGCTAGCTTTAGACCTACGGCATTGGCTGCACCGGCACCTGGCTATTCTAGGGATGGCAATGACCCTGGTGGTTGGGGTGGTACCTGCCCCTCGGTTGGGGGGGATTATTTGCCGTTTATCACGGATGGGGTTGTCTCCCTGGTGGGTGGAAAGGTGCAGGTTCCGGTCAGGGTATTGAGGGACACGGGTTCTCACGCATGTGTTCCCTCTGGTCTGTCTCAACCCCCGAGCCGGGTTTGTGACAGCACCCAGTATATTTCAAAGGTTAATGGACCTAATCCTCGCTGATCTGCAGTGGACTACGTGTTTAGTCTACTTGGACGACATAATTGTGTTTGGGCGTAGGTTCCAGGAACATTGGATGCGTCTTGATGGGGTGCTTGAGAAGCTTCGGCAGGCCAACCTTAAAGTGAAACCGTCAAAGTGTGATCTGTTCTCTACACAAGTTCGATACCTCGGGCATGTCATCTCTACTGGTAGGCATGTCATCTCTACTCTAAGGTAGAGGCTGTTAGAGAGTGGCCTGTCCTCACCACCCAGACAGAGGTTAAGAGTTACCAAGTTGAACAATGGATTTTGGTGTTTCAACACCCACTGACACTTCCCTGCTGCATGACTATGTTAAGCCTGTGTTCTGCTCCTCTCTTTCACCAACTGTCTCTGGAGGAGGGGATCCGTCACTGAATTGCTCCTCCCAAGGTTTCTTCCATTTATTCTCCTCTAGTGAGTTTTTTTTTTTTTTTTTGTAAAAGGTTTTGCAGATGTTGACCCCCCCTTTGCACCAGGGGAGGCGGTCTAGAGTGAGGACTGCCAAAGAGCTTTTGATAGTCTAAAAACTAGTCTAAAAACTAGTCTAATTACCGCCCCTGTGTTGGCTTACCCAGACCCCAGTAAACCCTTCATCCTGGACATGGATGCAAGTGATGCAGGGATAAGGGCAATGTTGTCTCAGGAGGATGGGGGACTGGAGAGAGTTATAGCATATGCTAGCAGGGCCCGTACAAAACAGGAACGCAAATATGCTACTACCAAATAAGAGCTCTTGAGTATGGTGACCTTCACAAAATACTTGCGGCATTATTTGTTGGGCAAAGAGTTTGTGCTGCGAACTGACCATGATTCCCTGCGATGGCTCCACAATTTTCAGGGTTTGGAGGGACAGTTGGCTCGCTGGGTGGAACAGCTGGCAAGTTTTCAGTATAAGATTCTTCATCATCCAGGCAAATTACATAGTAATGCAGATGCCCTCTACAGACTTACCTTTTCTTGAAAACAAGAAGCAGTGTGATCCAAATCCCTCTCAGAAGATGATAGGCAGACCTACTACCAAGGTGTATGCGATTCAAGAGCTGCCGCCTTCGGGGAAACCTAGTAAAGAGAAAGAGATGGATGAGCTCTCCCAGGCGCAGATGGCTGACATGGGGTTACGGCGAATAGTTGAATATAAAGGGCAGGTTGTTGATGACCCGATGCTGGAAGATCCTGACCTGCAATCATATGCCCGTTTGGGATCATCTCCAGGTGCAGGGATCTAGACTGGTTAGAATTCCCCTTGCTTACACCGATGCGGCCGCTCAGGTACAGGTGCCTCAGTCGATGGTGCCTAAAGTTTTAGAACAACTGCATAGTGTCTCTACTGGTGGACATCATCTGGGGGTACAAAAACCGCAGGGAAAGGTGAAAGACCGGTTTCTATTGGCCAGTGTGGTTTTGGGACGTGAAGCAATGGGTCGCAGAATGTGTAGATTGTGCTTCTCGCAAGACTCAGGCGAAACAACCATGTGCTCCCTTGCAGCCATCCGTTGTATCGAGGCCTTTTGAACTGGTGGCGCTTGATATTCTCAGGCCCCTCCCGGAGACCCCCGGAAAAAATATGTATATCCTGGTTGTTGGGGACTATTTTCTAAGTGGACAGAGGCTTTTCCGTTGCCTAATCAGGAAGCTGGCACTATTGCTAAGGTTCTGACTGAGTAGTGGGTGTGTCGATTTGCGGTGGAGACAACTTGTCTCCCACAAAAAAACAAGTTGAACTGGGACACACTACTGCCTTATGTCATACTGGCCTACCACAGTAGTGTTCATGCAAGTACCTCCTTCACTCCCTATAGAGTTTTGTTTGGCCGAGAGATGGTGTTGCCCATTGACATCATGCTAAAAGTAGGCGGTCAGGAGGTATTTGGCTCCAGTCACAAATATGTAAACAAAGCAAAAGCAAACAACTCTAATCACCCTAAAAGGTTCAGTGTGGTCCAGGTATGCAAAAGATTCCCAACAAACATGGACTGGTTACATTCCCAAAGGTCCAAACCATCTAACCATGTCGAGTAGTTTGTCCAAAACAATGAATTTTATCCACACATAGCCACGATGTTGTTGCTTCATTCTGCCTTTGCCAATTACATTGTTGCACTTTCTCACGCTCATCGCTCATGGAAAGAGATGTGATTAGAATATTTATGATTTGAGAGTGTCAAGATGGCCGCTACACTCTTCCCTTTCGGTTGACACCTTGTTTAACCCAATAGGAGCTTCCATGCCCTGTTGACAGCCCTCTAAAGCCAACTAGGTCTGTAAGTCCTACCCCCCCCCCCCGACACACACACACACACGTGTTTTAAACAAGTTTCTCAAACTGGCTTTGACTGGCTCTGAAATGAGCTTGTTAGCCTTGTAGCAAAGGAAATGCTGCAAATACTAATACCCAATATGTTAGGTATCTGTGTGAAATATATTATTGGGTGTGCATTGCCTTCGGCAAGGGCACAACCATTGTTCTCTCACATATATATTTATTATTATTTTTATTCTTGTTTATTTTCGCGCCCCTAAGGCTTAGTCAATATTTGGACTATATAGACAACGTCAATGTCAAAAGGTTCGTCTTGGTCACGATTGCGTTGGTTCTATTTGGATTTATGTTCCGTTGCACGGTTTAGGTTTTACTTAAGTTTTTGTGGCGAAAGTGAAGCTAACGGTGGCTAACTTAAATCAGAAGTCGTTCAATAGGTGAAACTATCTGACCAGTAACTACTAACCTGAACTCCATTGCCACAGCCTAAACTTCAAGAAAATAATTCCTTTCAGCCTAGACCTTTTCAACGGAAGTAACGTTGAATCGAATTCAACCAACGTTATCGCTACCAGGACAGTAGTAGTAGTAGTAGCCTACAATTTACCGGGGCAGCTTCTCCACACAGCAGGGCAATATCGCATTTTGCCTTGTTACTGACAATGATCGCTACCACTGACATTTTAATGAATGAGTGATTTTCCCCTAAATAAATGTCAAGCATATTTACGTTTTTGGGGGCATATTTTCAGTTAACAGATGGTACTATTTGAATCGCGATTCCATCTAAGATAGCTACTGCTGGTAACGTCGTTGTTAAAATAAGCTTCAAAGGGGGTTCTTTATTTATGAATGAATGCAATATGAGTAGGCTAAATGCCTGAAAATATCACGAGAAGGGAAAAACTTACAATGACGTTTAAGTCATAGAGATTAGGTCAATTTTTACACAGGGGCCCGTTCGTCGTAAGGGTTGAAGCTAAGTTAATCAATTGTCCCTTTAGCCTGTTAACATTAGCGAGCTAACTGAGAACCGCAAATATCGGTTCGTCGACGGCTGATCCGCATCCAAATCATGTGGTTAATTTCAATCAGGCTAAACTTATCAGGGCAAGTGCACGAGCACGCCCTACTTCAAAAGGCAGGAAAGGTCGATCACCAAAACCGTGATTTTCTAACGGTATGATGGCGGAAAAGACGAAAGAGAGAGCGGTGATATTCTCGCCATCTGAGCAAACTATTATAATGAGTCTCTACGAAGACAATAAGCATATTATTATGGCTAAGTCAAACACCGCCACCAGAGCAAGACAGGCAGCTTGGCAAAAAAATTGCCGATAAACGCAATGAGTATTTTGGTAAAATGTATAGTTTCATCTTTAGTGCCTTATTACCCCCGATCAATCAGATCACATTTCTTTAAATGTGCCTGCTGGCAGTAGGCTTAATGGAAATTAATCATCGAATGAGATCTTGCTAGCGAAAATAATGATATAAACTCTTTCAGAATAAGTATAAAAACAAGGCCAAAGAGTATTTAATTGATACAAATTCATAGACACTATGAGGATATATGTAGGCCTACTGAAAGCGCATATACTAGTATGAAATCAGGTCAAATGGGCCACTTTTTGGTAAATTGTTTGGGACAATAATACATTACCATATATGCCTTTTCCATGTGTTCTTATGATAACTAATGACTGTTTTTGATCATTTTTGTTGAAATTATGTAATAAAATATAATTATTTAGACCCTACAGTTCTTGAAACATCAGCTGTGCCAGCTTTTTTGGCACAAGCAGTTTCAGGTCAAATGGACCAGCTGTTCAGGTAAAATGGGCCAGTGAAATTGCAAAGGGAAATAGTAATTTATCATCAATTTAAATTTTAAAACACAGTTGCTTATACAGCCACATAACATTTAAACTGCATTAAACAAACATATTCATATGTGCCATAATAAAAAAAATGGTCCTGAAGCCCAGACTCGTAACAGTTCCATATATATGTGACGGTGTGCCCTCAATACCCAGCTTGACCAAAAGGCTCTCATACTGGTTAAACCACTGGATAACCACCTCTTTGTTGAGTCCAGCAGCCCGTGCTGCAGACAGGACCTCTGGCTTGCGCATCCCAAGCTCTGGGTTGCGCTTTAGAAAGATCTTAAACCAGTAATATCTGGCCCTCCCTGCTGTCTTGGAGAAACCAGATATGTTGTTCTTGGCTGCAAAATCAAAGGCCACTTGCTGGACATCACGTTTTGTGAAGGAAAACCCCCTCTGCGCCAATGTCTTGAGGGTGGCAACAAGCTCCCTTTCTACCTCCTGTGAAAGGTAGGGCTTCCGCCCTGACACATGTTCACTGCCAGTCACCTTTCCACTGATGCGTCTTTGCAATGTGGATCACGGCACACCCCATGCTCTTGATAAGAGGTGCACACTCACTGTAATTCCTTTCTTCTCTCCCTCCATGTATTCATCTAAGGCCCCCTTCATCATCTCCTCTTTCCACAGATTGCAATTGTTTGGCCTTCCTTTCCATCCCTGTTTTATCTTTGTATCCTTTCCTCTCTGGTCCTTGCTCCTCTCTTTTCTCTCTCTTCCTTTTCCCTGTCTCCTCTCCTCTCGCTTCCTTCTCGTTTGCCATACTCACTGTACATAAAATATTCTACCACCATTATTACTGTTGGGGGGGTCATGGTGTGACACACACACACACCCTCACACACATAAACACACACACTCCAACACATGTGTATGTGTGTTTGTGAGTGACACAGATGATAGCCCATTTCATCTGAAACCATGTTGCCCATGGTTACCTTAACCCCTCAGTGGGTTAAGGTAAATTGGACCACCAAGAAAAACATCCCTTTTTAAAAAAATATGTTCATATACCAAACTAACAACATTATTTGTGATTGATGCCATCAAGACAGATATTATGCATAGTTTTTTTATGCGCGTGTTAAAAAAAAAATACATTTATCATCCTTATAATAGTTTAGTTAGATTTGGTATGCCAGGCCACTTACCATGCAGCTTTCTGGTTCAGGCTTGTTTGAATTATTGGCCCGCCCACCATAGCAACCATAAAGCAATCAAATCCCCTGTTACTTGTCAGGACTGGGACCCCCAAACCTTAAATGACCCATTTTACATGATATCACCCTATATATGTGTATATGCATGTAGGCCTGTGTGGAAATCCCTCTTTGATTTCATTGACTGGGACATGGCCAGGGAATATGATGAATTGATTCATAAGCTTTTCTTACAGCAACGCTTGCTGTGGCTTTGCCAATGTTTCTGCATTGCTTATACTGTATAAAAATGTAGCCTACCTGACGCGAAAAACCTCAAGGCTATGCAGAGTCTGCACAGTAAAAGTTTCAAGTAGCTTTATTGTCCATTTCTTCACGTCAAGACATAAAAAGGAATCGATATGACGTTTCCCACTCTCCCACAGTGAAACATAAAAAGCACAGGCACAACAGATAAGACATTTCTTAAAACATAGCGTTACATATTCACATACAGCAGCATAAGCTTAAAACTTGCTGCAGCGTGTGATATTTGCAATGTAGGGTACGGCCCGAAAAGGTCTTGCAAATAAATGAGTCCTTGTCGGCTGAATCGATATCGCTCAAACAAGAACTCATCCGTGTGAAATAAAGGATCTTGGCGATTGCGAAAAACTCTATTGGTATGGAAAGCTAATCGAACTAGAATGTTTCCTTGGTCAGCTGGGTCTCTCAAAAAGGGAGCTGCCAATTATTTTCCGGGGGTGTGGCAAGCTTATCCAGCTACACTTAAGTTAGCCTGCTCTCGAGCAGGTTAGTGCTAATTGATATGTTACTATGGTGATTTATCAAAAGTTGTTTCCACGAACCAAAAAGAGGGGCGTGTTTTATCTTAGCCTGAAAATTAGCTCGCTAAACTGCTTAGCGAGCTATGACGAATAGCCCCCACACTCTAAAAACAAATACAGCACATTACTTAATTTAATTTGTGTAACACTTTTACACTCAAAAATATTGAGTAGATTACAAAGCTAGGAAATCAGGCAGAACAAACTATAAATAATGAGTATAGTTGAGTAATATTAGTAATCATTTTGGAATGAATTGATTTGGTATAATTACCAAATATAAGTAAGTACATGTAATTGAAAGACTTTGACAACCATATAGAAAACATTAGCAGAAGGCACAGAAGAAAGTGAGTAGATTCAACTGAAACCATTAGTATGATATAACTGAATACTTGCCTATGATTTATTTAAAATATGTGTTGTACTGACTTATTTATTTTACTCAATTTATTATATTGTATAGGTGTATTCTACTTGATGTCAATAAATGTTAATCCAAAAAAATATTAAGTAAGACCAAGATCTCACAAAACATGGACATTTTATTTGACAACTTTTTGGCAAAATCTAAATGATTTACTTTAGTCTAACTCTTCTGTCATCTGTATTGGACATGCTTTTTTAAAGACTTCTGTATGTCTAACAATTCAAGATACTTTGAACTTAAAATGCATTTAAGACATTTGTAGGGAAATTTCCTGTAAACTGAAATCATGCTTAATGGCTTATACATGGGAAAAAAGAAAGAAAAGGCTTATCAATGCAAGGTGTAAAATGTTGACTCAAAATACACTGAAATCTTTCCAACACTGTGAGCCTGACCACACCTGGAGATCATCTGATTAAATGGCGCTTTAGATTGTCCAGGTTTCTGTACATAACTTCAATATTAACAGTCATATATCACATTCCACACATGGCTCAATTGGGTATGAGTCACATTTTCTCATCTGAACAGCTTCCTCTCAGCAACTACATGACCATACTGTTTCTCAGTCTTTGCACCTTTGCTGAAAGCTTTCCGGAATCCACTTCCACAAGCATCTTTTGAAATACCTCAAAAATGTATTTAAGAGTTTTGGGGTATTTCAGATCCAAAGCATAGGTCAGTCCTAGCAGGTAGCAACAGGCTCTGCTGAGATCTCCAAGATGGCTGAGTACAGTGGAACCTTCAATGACGATCCCAACATCATCGACCTGTCCACATTCATTCCGGACCAGGTACACAGCCATCACCTGTGCTGCCAGCTCTTCTTCCACATCGACAGCTGTATCAACATTCTGCAGACATTGTAAAAGAAAAATACACCGATGCATTAGCAGAAGCACCAATTTCAACATTACACATTTATTGTAGGGAGACTCCTGAAATCCATAAATTGGACTCACCTCAAAAGTCTTGATTAAGGCACTCACGTCTTCACCAAGGTGATCGATGAGACATCGGAGGACAACTTCTCTGGTTTTCTGAATGGAATTTCCGCTCTGTTTAGGAGAAAATATATTCTTAAATGACAAGAAGATGCACTATTCGCTCAGTGCACATTATGGCCTGCCAAAAAAAGACTAGTTTGCAGGTATGCTAGCTGCTAATATGGCACGCCCTCATACTCTGCTTCTGACTGGTGTTTTCTGATGGAGAGGGTAACTCTGTTTGGGGGGGGGGGACTGAGCTTTTTCACTTTGTAAACGTATAGCATGCACAAAAAAAGATATATAACAATAAAGGACAAAAGCATATGAGCACTTTAATTACAAACAGGTGGGGGAAAGCAGCAGCTAAACAGGAGTAAACTGAAATACCTGGAGCAGAGTATTCATTTCTGCACGATGTCTCTCTCCAGCAGCACCTTTCTTGGCTTGGAAGATGGAAAGCAGTTTAGGAGAGTAAAGGTCCAACATTGACATGAATTTTGCCTCTAGATTTACGGTGGTAATTCGTTGAAACTCTGCGTTGACCTTTAACAAAAAGACAAAAAAAACAACAGGGAGATTGTGATTATTTAACTGGCTTAATAACACAGAAGTTACATTAAATTCCCCTCTTATATTTAGAAAAAAAGAGACCATCAGGACCAAGAGCTTTACTTAGAGGATTGTTCAAATGAATACAAGGAAGAAAATGTCCATGACCTAAATGTCTGTGTTTCAGTCGGTAGTGTTTAATAAGTCCCCCCTTTGATGATGCAACAAATGTACAGAGCTTACACTGCCACCCCATGAGCTGTTACCTTAAAGATTAATACAAATCAGGGAGCCTCGGTGGCTAGTGTAGTGTCCTGAGGCTCAGTCCTTTCCACTGTGACCTGAGTTGAATATGGCCTGCTGTCCTTTGTTGGTGTCCTCCCCTCTTTCTCACACATTCCTGTCCCGTCTCTTAAGTTAAGCATATGTTGAAACAAAAGAGATACAAACCTTTAATTGGCATAAAAGTTGATAGACTGAAGACAATTCCCCCCCCCCCCCACCAATTTTTTTTTTGCAAAAACTAATGGTAACTTACCTCACATTTTCTTGATCAGCCGTTTTCCATCTGAAATGTATTTAAAATATATATTTAGCAAGGATTATAACAACTCTTGAACTGACAATTACCTTTACGAACAAAGTTCCACACAAGTCATGAATTGCAAGTAATGAATACTGCTCCTCAATGCATGATTTCCTCCTGAGTGAGATTTAAAGATCAACATGGCATGGTAATTAGGGCAGAGCCCAGCTTGAACTTCAAAGAGACCAATCTTTGTAGTATTAACCGGTCTCTGATTTTGAAAAAAGTTAAAGAAAAAGAAACATTAGCCTTTGCATATACCTGAATATTTTTCGACAATTTGTTAAGGACTAACTTCACATATTATAACGTTAACTGAATTGACCTCAGCAGTAAAAAATATTTTATTTTCAGACCTTTCTCCAACTTAACATAGGCCGACAAGGTGCAAAAGTGTTGTAGTTATACAAGTTAGAGTCTAATGTTAAACTGTATGTAATATAACTGCTTAATGTAAGCTTAGTTGTAGCCTTCTGAAGAAAACGCATAGCACGTGCAAACTCAGCTTGCTAGCTAGCTAGCTAAAGTGTGCTAACAAGTCAAATTAGCTTTGCCAAAGAATGACTTCGACGTCACAGTAATGTTGGTCGACTGATATTTCATGCTCAGTTGTTGCTTCTGTAACTGAGATGTATGTAAAACGATTATTGTGTTATATGTTACTTACTTAAACTTCTGGTCTTGTCGCGGTGGAGTCCAGTCAGACCTTCAAGTAGCTGTGCCCGCCAAGCAACGTCTCTGTGTCGTCTGTCTCTGAGCCAGAACCGAAATTACGTCGTTTCATACCCGTTTACTCATTCTTTTAAGTTGTTAAGTAGTTTCCAAATACATTGAGTTTATTTTGTCAAATAATTGTAGTTCTTAAAAATAATTACTATTCATAGTATATTCTTAAAAATGTTGGTGAAACATACAGTAATAATTTCTAATATCCAAACATTGTAATCTGTCAGTCAAATCATCATTTCTTTTTATTAAATAAACTTACTTACTACATGTACATTTTACACAAAGATTGCTGTTTGAGATTCACTCATGAATTTTAATACAGTTAAACCAAATACTCATCATAATGAAAGTCAGTGTTTTTTTTTAACAAGAATACCTTCATTTAACTCTTACATTTACAAGTCCCTTGAATTATTTTTTACAGTGCAGGTCTCCCAAATGTATTTGTTTTGATTCAACTATAAGGTGGCTGATCACCGTTCCCTCTTGCAGGGGAAATGAGAAGACAACTATTTAATTCTACTCTTCACTTTTAGTATTTTGAGTTGTAAATGAGCAGAAAAAATATGCTTTTAAATCTATGTAATCTTTATAAACAATAAGTAGGCTATGCATTTTTATATAAAATATACAGAAATATCAGTTGTAAAATGCAATTTAAATACACACCCCTGCAACCAACGCAAGCAAGCACACCCTACAATTTCCACAGAAATTGTACCCTCTCTAGTTGTTGCTTGCTTTTTCCACAGGTACAATCTTACACTTTTGAGGTTCTTGCTGTTTAATTGTAACTTGTCTAAATACATGCTCTTATTGTTATTTGGGACTTATTTGGTTTCACAATATATGCTACATGTTTGGCTACCCACAATGTTTGGGGCTATCTCGTTGTTATGATCAGTGACCTATGCACTTTTGTAAAACTCTCTCTTGGAAGTCGCTTTGGATAGAAGCGTCTGCTAAATGCATAAATGTAAATCTGTGGAGCCTTCAAAATAAAAGCCCAGGCGCCATATGGATGACACAAGCAGTGTTTTTAGTGCGTCAATCCTGCTAAATCAGATAAAGCACTCCAATGTGTTCATGCTTAAGTTTTTGTGTTTCAGCAATACTAATGGGGGATTTAGCTATAATATATGATAGTTTTAAGTACCACCTTTCATTAGAAATAACAATTTTGAAAAATAATCTTTTTATCTGGTATTTGACCTTGGTTACAAAGGGTCATTTTGGAGTCTTGAAAAGGCCCTTTTAGAAAACGCCTGGATGTACTCTTATAAAAACATGTGTCAAATATTAAAATATTGTGGTATTATGTTTGACCTTTAACTTGAATTGGGTTAGGCTTCAAACTGTGGTCCAATTCTGTCTTCCAGCTAATTCCTACTAGGCCAATTCAGGCCTCTGTTTATAAAACAAAATCTAGGCGGAAATAGAAACTTTCAATTTCCTCGTGTTCAAGCTTTTATTACTCAACACCAGGTGTACTGACAGGGATCCTAGCAACAGGGAACATACCTTCATAGTGTCACCTTTCAAAAGAGACCACAATCATGTATGTACTTCAACAGCTTTCAATTTACTTTGGGTATGCTGTATAGGAGTTTTCAGGCACATTTAATAGGAGTCACCTTTCACTGCTTCTTGGACAGTGTCATCAGATGCCCCGCCGCCCTCCAGAGGAGTTGAAAAGAAGGACAACTGGATGCCTTCCGACCGACAGCGAGTTGGGGTACCAGTTGGGTCCACCACCGCTATCCCGGTCGACATGGCCCTGCTGAATCATCAGACTATTGTGGATCCTGCTTCAGAGGGTGGTGGAGGAGCACAGAGGGCCCCATCAGGGGTCCCACCAGCCTCTGAAGTAACATATTCTACAGATACAACAGCATACAGGCCAGGGCAAAGGGAAAATCAAGGTCCAGGAGTTGTGCCTGTTGAAGAGGGATATCCAGTGCGCCAACGGAGACCACCAGCATCTCTCAAGAGGGGGAAAAGTGTATGAGCTGCGGGCTCATTTAATTAGTGGTTACAGGTGTGGCTGATTATAGGGGGGAGGAGTGGTTAAAAAGGGGACTGGGCCGAGGCAGAGGTGGGCTGGTCTGAATTGAGCACTCTGGGAGATGGGTAGCTGAGCATTTGCAGTCACAAGGACTGCCGGCGATGAAGACAGTGAGTGAGAGGGGTTAAAGTGTTCCTGTGACAGGAGGGGAGGAATATTGCCTCCTTTAGCAGTTAGGGTGGGGGAAGTAGGAGAGTGCTACGTTTGCCAATTGACGATTGACCATAACTGAGAATCCGAACGCCGTACAGCGAACGTTCTCCCTGGGAAGCGGACGGCGTCACAAGCTCAGACCCCGGGGGAGGGTCTTGCCAAGCAGCAAGCTAAGTATACCCTTAACTGTTTATCCTGTGCAATTTGACTACGGAACTTAGGGAAATTTGTCTTGGTCTCTGTGGTGCGTCATAAATGCCTTGACAGTAACAACTAGGTCATTTAAATTACCAGGCGGTGGGAGAAAACAGGGTGCAAGGAGGTGCACCATCAGAAGTGGGTTAGTGGGGTCTCCCTTACACGTGACCTAGTCTATAGGTGCGTGTTTAAGTGAGTGCTGGAATTGCAGTGACGTTGGGCTGTCAAATGGGGTTTTGGCCCAGCTTGTACTTTAACTGTTATAACATGTTTCTCTGTGGCTGGTAGATACATGGTAAATGTGTTTTGGAATAGATATTCTGTGTTCCTAGTCAGTAAAATCATGTGCATTGTACTAGTTCACATTACATGACAGTAGGGCTGGGCGATAAATTGATAAAAATAACTATCGAAGTAATGACTTCCCTCGATAAAGATATCGTAACATTAATTCATTTTCAATAATATCGATAAGGTCGATAGAGAATAATTAGGAACAGCAGTCATTTAATTTCTGTGATGCAGCAGGAAGTTGCGGAGAAAGGTAGTCTACGCTCACTAAAATATACTGAGCACCTCGAGTGGAGTAGCTAATGTTAACCGCGGAAAATTAGTCTTATTGCGGGAAACAGTGGCAGCGATAGCCATGGCAAGGGAGCAACTTCCAATGAAGAAATTATTGATGAAAAGGGTTTGTCTTCTTCAGTTATTTGGAAGTTGTTTGGCTTTTTGAAATCCGACAAAGAGCAGAGCAATGTTCGGTGCAAATTGGTGTAGTAAACAAACAGGTGGCTACCAAGTCTGGTAATATGACAAACTGCAAATGTGGACTTCTTGTTGACCTCAACCTACGGTCTCGGTTATCAAACATTTTAACAAATCTGTGCTTACAAAGGTGTTGGTAGATCTGTCGAAAGTCCATATTAGTTTTTTTGTATAATATAACAACACGTAGGAAAATCCCAATTCAAACACAACGAATCTGGAGCAGACATTACATTACATTTATTCATTTAGCAGACGCTTTTATCCAAAGCGACTTCTAAGAGAGAGCTTCACAAAGTGCATAGGTCACTGATAATAACAACAAGATAGCCCCACAGCATTGCGGGTAGTCAAAAACAAGAAGTACATATTGTGAACAACCAAAAAATAGTGCTAAAGGGAAGAAACCATAAGAGCATGTAGTTAAACAAGTTAAAATTACACAACATTAATCTCTAAGTGCAGGTGTACCTGTAGGAAAGCAATAAAAATAGGATTAACTAAAAAAAAGAATACAACAGTTTAAATCAGCTACCACTAACCAACAAGAGCACGACCGGGAGACCGCAGCAATGTGGGCCGTGAGGGAGAGCTCGTCATCCATGGTAACCCCAAGGTTCCTGGCAGAGGATGAGGGGGTCACCGTCGCAGAGCCCAGGGTGATTGAGAAGTCATGGGAGATGGAGGATTTGGCCGGGATGATGAGAAGTTCCGTTTTGGCAAGGTTCAGCAGGAGGTGGTTCTCAGTCATCCAGGCGGAGATGTCTGCGAGGCAGGCCTCAATCCTAGCTGAGATCCCCGGATCGGTCGGAGGGAATGACAGGTACAGCTGCGTGTCGTCAGCGTAGCAGTGGTAGGAGAAGCCATGGGAGGTGATGATTGGTCCAAGTGCGGTGGTGTACAGAGAGAAGAGGAGGGGACCAAGGACGGAGCCCTGTGGGACACCAGTGGAGAGCTGGCGTGGGCCTGACAGTTTGCCTCCCCAGGAGACCTGGTAGGATCTTCCCGACAGGTAGGATGAGATCCACTGGAGTGCAGTGCCAGTGATGCCCATCTCAGAAAGTCTGGAGAGCAGGATCTGGTGGTTAACCGTATCAAACGCCGCAGAAAGGTCCAGCAGAATGATGACGGATGACCTGGAAGCCGCTCTGGCAGACTGGAGGGCAGTGGTGACTGAAAGGAGGGCAGTCTCTGTGGAGTGGCCGGTCTTGAAGCCCGATTGGTTGGGGTCGAGCAGGTTGTTCTGAGAAAGGAAGTTAGACAGTTGGTTAGATACAGCACGTTCAATTGTTTTAGAAAAGAAGGGCAACAATGATACCGGTCTGTAGTTCTGGAGGACGGCAGGGTTAAGGGAGGGTTTTTTGAGTAAAGGGGTAACTCTGGCCTGTTTGAAGGCAGAGGGGAAGGTGCCAGAGGTAAGAGAGGAGTTTAGAACATAGAGCAGAAAAGTTATGATAGAGGGGGAGATGGTTTGAAAGAGAGGGGAGGGGACAGGATCAAGGGGACAGGAGGTGGGGCAATGAGAGAGAATGAGGTCAGAGAGCTCTGCCTCGGACAGGGGAGAGAAGGAGTTTAGACATTTAATTGGGTCAGTAATGGAGGGTGAGGGGGTAGGAAGGGTGGGTTTAGGGAACCGACTGCTAATGTCGGCGACTTTTTTCTCAAAGAAGGAGGAGAAGTCGTCTGCTGTCAGGGTGGAGGGAGGGGGTGGGGGAGGTGGGTTAAGAAGGGTGGAGAAGGTAGAGAAAAGTTTGTGGGGGTTTGAAGCGGAGTTAATTTTGTTAAGAAAGTAGAGGGTTTTGGCACCAGTTATGTGAGAAGAGAAGGATTTGAGGAGGGAGTGATACTTATCAAGGTCCAGACCGTCTTTGGACTTGCGCCATCTCCTCTCAGCTGCTCGAAGGGTGGACCGTTCTTCACGAATAACATCCGTAAGCCACGGGCAGGGGGGAGAAGATCGTGCAGGCCTGGTAGACAGGGGACAGAGAGAGTCAAGTGATGCAGTTAAAGTGGTTAGCAAGGTGTCGGTGGCAGTGTTAGTGGGGTGGGACGAGAACTCGTCAATGGGAGGGAGGATGTTACAATAGAGGAGAAGTGGGAGGGGGACAGCGAGCGGAGGTTGCGCCGGAAAGTTACGAGGGGAGGGGAGGTAGGAGGGGTTGGAGGGAGAGAGACAGTGAATTGGATAAAGTAGTGATCAGAGATGTGCAGTGGGGTTACAGAGGTTAAGTTAGTGATACAGTTACGTGTCAGGACGAGGTCTAGCTGTATGCCTGCCTTGTGGGTCGCCGGTGTGCTCAGCAGCGTCAGGTCGAAGGAGGTCAGGAGAGACAAGAAGTCGACAGCCTGCATTCCTTGGAGGTGGATGTTGAAGTCCCCAAGGACTATCAGGGGGGTTCCATCATCCGGAAGGACGCTGAGGAGCATGTCCAGCTCCTCCACAAAGTCGGCTAGCGGTCCTGGTGGGCGATAAAGAACAATTAAGCATGCTTTGATAGGATTAATTAGCATCACATAATGGTGTTCAAATGATTTGGCAGTAACAGAGAGTGGTGTGGATGTGTATTTAATATGTGGGGAAAGAAGCAACCCTGTCCCACCACCCCGCCCGGTTGAGCGGGGTGAGTGAGTGAAGGAGTGCTTGACGGAGAGAGCAGCTGGAGTTGCAGTGTTCTCTGGGCGGATCCATGTCTCAGTCAGCGCAAGGGCATGAAGAGAAGCATGGGATGCAAACGCCGGGATGAAGTCTGCCTTGTTCACAGCAGACTGGCAGTTCCAGAGCCCTAAGGAAAGAGACAGGGCAGGTGGAGAAGAACTGGATAGGTAGTGAAGGTTAGAAGTTGACCGAATATACTTTGTGACATATCTACGTCTACGGGTAGTGTAATGAACAGGAATGGTAAGGAAACACATGCTAGCTATGAATAAATTCTAGGTAGAATATAATCTAAATATGAATATAAATAGGTTGATACTTATCAGAAGAGGTGATCCGTCTCGTCGGCCTTCCTCGGTGGACTCCGCAGGTAGACTCCTTGTCTTTGTTCGACTGAGTCTTCGTGCGACGAGGCTGGCAGACGAGGCTGCCTCTGTAATGCTAACCGCCTTAAATATGCTAATGCACAGATACAACGCCCCCAATTACTGCCAAACAAAAGAATATCCTGAGTACCCTGAAACCGAAAATGACTCACTGGCTAGCTACTCCTTGACCAGTTTCAACTGGTTATCTAACTGCTGACCCTTCTGCTCTGCCCAAGAGACTAACTTTTTGGCTAAACTCAATAATATACTAGTCTTGATCACTCGCAGTCAATGCAGCGCTCTCGAAGTTCTCTTCAGTATGACGCTATACGCTCTCAGCTGATTCCAGGCGACTTCGGCTATTAAACCAAATTCTACAACGCCCCCAATTACTGCCAAACAAAAGAATATCCTGAGTACCCTGAAACCGAAAATGACTCACTGGCTAGCTACTCCTTGACCAGTTTCAACTGGTTATCTAACTGCTGACCCTTCTGCTCTGCCCAAGAGACTAACTTTTTGGCTAAACTCAATAATATACTAGTCTTGATCACTTGCAGTCAATGCAGCGCTCTCGAAGTTCTCTTCAGTATGACGCTATACGCTCTCGATGTTGAGACGCCATCGATGTTGTCAACATCTCCAAGGCAACCGCTTGTTAGGTCTGTAAATCGTTTAGAGGTCTGCAAACGGTTTTGCGGATTTCTTAGATTGTCTCTGGACATATAAGAACAGCGTTTTGGTCCAATTATAATACTAATATATAAGAAACCTTTTTTAAGACCTGAAGCAAAATCAGTCATTGGAACATGCAGAAAGTGTGAGTTTGCGCCAAGGTAGCCTATTGATAGGTAGGCTATTGATAAAAAGCAAGGTTTTAAAAAGCTTAAGTTACTTGACCCCAGGTACGTGCTCCCTGGCCACAATTTTTTTTCTCACACCGCTCTGCCTAAACTTTATGCCGAGTGTAGGGAAAAAGTTGAGGAGGAGACTTATTTGGCTACTACTACAGATCTGTGGTCTATCGTTTAATTATCGTTATCGAATGTAAATAGAAATATCTAAATCGAAAATGTTTTACCCATATCGCCCAGCCCTACATGACAGTGCTTAGATTTCAGCCTAAAACAGGCCACACTGACTCAAATCAACTGAATATCATCCAATCCACATACTACTGAAAAGATTTAGCCATTAGATTCCGTTTTTGAGACTTTTCGTTTTTTTTATTGCTATAAAGTGCTTTACTACGGATCCCCAGACATGACATCCAAGAAGAAAAAAATCGCCCACAAAATACTAATTTGTCGCCACTAGATAATCATTTATTAATTTTTTTACATGTACGGGAACAAAACCAGACAGTTTACAAAACATAACGAGACAAATACCTACTAACATGAATGGGAACAACAATACCAGACAATTGACAAAACACAACAAGGGATGGGGGAAGGGTGCAGGGACTTGCACAGGAATTTTGAAGGGCAGTTGCTCTGGCCTGAAAAAAGCCCCCCCCCCCCCCCCCCCCCCCCCCCCCCCCCCCCCCCCCCCCGGGCTAAAGATGGCAAACTGAGCCTGGATTTATGAAGATTTTAATTCATTTCATAAAACTTGATGATTGTTCGTTTGTTATACATTTCTACAACTTAAAACTCACCATTTCTGACAACGTCAGAGCAATTTTTTCATCTACACAGAAGAAAACAACCGTGACCATCTCTTAAGGGCAAAAAATGCAGGATCAGGTGGCGGTCACATGCAGTACCGCAGAGTAAACAGTAGGGGGCATACCCCCCCTCCCCCTTGTGACTGCCAATAGGCTTATCGATTGGAAGTGAATAACGCTACTTTATGAAATGTTTCGGTTGGCGATTTTTTACATCTAGGTCTACATAAAATTCTGCAGCTGTTTAAATTTAGTATTTATTAATTTATTTTCCCTCGGAGGGGCACTTTGACTCGAGGAAGGCAAACGGGCAGTTGCCCGGGCAACCTTAGCCACAACCTGTGCACGTCCCTGGAAGGGTGCAAGGATGACACAATAAAGAAAAATACATTGGTTACTCTGGAAATAAAACAGAAGAGCCTACGAGTACCCCAACAGGGATGCAGCTCGCTCCATGCTCAGCAAGTCCCTATAATCCACCAACCATGATTGTTTACAGAAGCAAGCTGGTTTGCGCTCCTTCCAGTTTATGAGGATGAGTCTTTTTGTGGCCAACCAGCCCAATGTCCAGCGCTGAACAGCAGACCTTACAATCACGTAACAATCACATCTGGCTTAAGGCCCAGTAACCATATGTTGGGACCACTGGAACGTGCTGCGTTAACGTGAGACTCTTATCGGGCGATAAAACAATATTGCCGTTAATCTATTCTCAAAGTTGGGTTGGAAGCTGGGTCTGTACTACGCAAGCTATGATGACTTTTACCTTGATATTTTAGCGCGGATGTATACCTAGCCGAATTGCACTGTAGAGGGCGAGAACGAGTCTTCGAACCTGTGTGTATGCCTTGTGTATGAAATTACCTCATCAAACGAGACGTGCTAACATGGATGCAGCTATGAAGCCGCCGGGTTTGCTTCAGGGAAAATGTATTTTTAAGAAGCTTCCCAATGAAAACCTCGACAAGACTAAGGTTGTTTGCACCTTGTGCAATGCGGAATTAGTTAACTGTAGGAGTTCTTCCAGTCAGAGTTCAAATTATACAATGATAATCGGGGGGGTCAACTTCTTCTCCAGGGTGTGTATCATCCCCCCTGACCTGTTGTTTTGACCTCTTTTGGGGGGGTCCAAGTCTTAATTAGAGGGTCAACCCCCCCCATAATTCGCACCCTGCTTCCAGTCTCAAATACCACCTAAAAGCAAAGCATGCAGAAGATGCTGGGCCAAGCACTGATGTAGCGCAGGGGAAGAGTCGTCGTCAAACTTCTATGTGTGAGTGCAACCGAGGCAAGCCCGTCAGCACAGCTCCATCAGCCAAAATTCATGTTTAACTGAATAAACAGGTAGTAAACACAAGTACATATTATTTAACATAATTTATTTTCATCACCAATGAAAATAAATAGTAGTAACTTCTTTCATAGTAGAACAGCTTTCTCAAGCGTTTATGATGCATTTTGGAAACAGATGAGCCCCTGGTCTAACGCGCCACCTGGCTTGAGAAATCCGTTCTCAAAGACTTACTTTTAGTCATTATTTGGGTAGCACACATATTCTGAATGCCTTTGGCGGAATTCAAATGAGCCATTTTAAACTAGATTAATTTCAAGAGTACAGTGAGATTAATCTAGATTAAAAAAATGATCTATGCCCACCACTAGTATTTAGGTTCCTGTTTTGTGTCCAGTCTTTGTTTTGTCCTTAATACTACCTGTCCATGTGAGTACCCTAGCTGTTTTCCCGTTTTTAAACCTCTGTTTCTCGCAATGCCTTGCATCTCTCGTGCATTTGGGTCCTACCCCTCCACTCACCCTGACACTCCTAGTTGAATTAAAACGAATACATTTGGCAGACCGGTGTAAAAATGTACCAAATTTCTATGACTTAAATGTCATTTTAAGTTTTTTCCTTCTTGTGATATTTTCGGGGCCCGAAGACAGCACTGGCTCCTTTAAGAATGTTTTTCAGACACTTAATGTATTCTGTAGCACTGAACAATAACCTTAAACATTTACATAAATCTTACAAAAAAATAAGTACACCTGGCCCTGGACCTGCCCTCCAAAATCAGGGACATAGCCTGGCTAAAATTGGCTCTGTCCCAGGCTGGCTCTAAGCGAGGGAGAGAAATAGTGTAAGTCATTAAATCATGTAATATCTATATTTGATGTATGAATGTGTGCATGTGTGATAGAGAATATTATAAAGGTATGGGTTACCCTGCTGAGGATGTAGACAACCTGCCCTGAGACCAGAGGAGACGGTTGACACCCTGCCCTGAGAACAGAAAAATTCAACTTCTGCCCTGAGACCAGGAGATTCACCTGCCCTCAGACAACCTGCCCTGAGACCACGAGATTTGAAATTGCGCCTAAAACAAAATTGCGGGAAACGATGGTCACTGTTCCGGGACCAGATGAGACTAAAAAGCCATGGAGAAAAGCCAAGCTATTTAGCTTAGCTAAGCTTTCTAGCTCACCTGATTAGCTTGACTACTAGCTAGCTTAGTTAAAGTTTCTAGCTCATCTGATTAGCTTGACCTGCTAGCTAGCGCTTATGGTTAACATGTTAACATAACGAGAGCGTATAGCGTCATACTGAAGAGAACTTCGAGAGCGCTGCATTGACTGCGAGTGATCAAGACTAGTATATTATTGAGTTTAGCTAAAAGTTAGTCTCTTGGGCAGAGCAGAAGGGCCAGCAGTTAGATAACCAGTTGAAACTGGTCAAGAGTAGCTAGCCAGTGAGTCATTTTCGGTTTCAGGGTACTCAGGATATTCTTTTGTTTGGCAGTAATTGGGGGCGTTGTAGAATTTGGTTTAAAAGCCGAAGTCGCCTGGAATCAGCTGAGAGCGTATAGCGTCATACTGAAGAGAACTTCGAGAGCGCTGCATTGACTGCGAGTGATCAAGACTAGTATATTATTGAGTTTAGCTAAAAGTTAGTCTCTTGGGCAGAGCAGAAGGGCCAGCAGTTAGATAACCAGTTGAAACTGGTCAAGAGTAGCTAGCCAGTGAGTCATTTTCGGTTTCAGGGTACTCAGGATATTCTTTTGTTTGGCAGTAATTGGGGGCGTTGTAGAATTTGGTTTAAAAGCCGAAGTCGCCTGGAATCAGCTGAGAGCGTATAGCGTCATACTGAAGAGAACTTCGAGAGCGCTGCATTGACTGCGAGTGATCAAGACTAGTATATTATTGAGTTTAGCTAAAAGTTAGTCTCTTGGGCAGAGCAGAAGGGCCAGCAGTTAGATAACCAGTTGAAACTGGTCAAGAGTAGCTAGCCAGTGAGTCATTTTCGGTTTCAGGGTACTCAGGATATTCTTTTGTTTGGCAGTAATTGGGGGCGTTGTAGAATTTGGTTTAAAAGCCGAAGTCGCCTGGAATCAGCTGAGAGCGTATAGCGTCATACTGAAGAGAACTTCGAGAGCGCTGCATTGACTGCGAGTGATCAAGACTAGTATATTATTGAGTTTAGCTAAAAGTTAGTCTCTTGGGCAGAGCAGAAGGGCCAGCAGTTAGATAACCAGTTGAAACTGGTCAAGAGTAGCTAGCCAGTGAGTCATTTTCGGTTTCAGGGTACTCAGGATATTCTTTTGTTTGGCAGTAATTGGGGGCGTTGTATCTGCGCATTAGCATATTTAAGGCGGTTAGCATTACAGAGGCAGCCTCGTCTGCCAGCCTCGTCGCACGAAGACTCAGCGAACAAAGACAAGGAGTCTACCTGCTGGAGTCCACCGAGGAAGGCCGACGAGGCGGATCACCTCTTCTGATAAGTATCAACCTATTAATATTCATATTTAGATTATATTCCACCTAGAATTTATTCATAGCTAGCATGTGTTTCCTTAGCATTCCTGTTCATTACACTACCCGTAGACGTAGATATGTCACAAAGTATATTCGGTCAACTTCTAACCTTCACTACCTATCCAGATCTTCTCCACCTGCCCTCTCTCTTTCTTTAGGGCTCTGGAACTGCCAGTCTGCTGTGAACAAGGCAGACTTCATCCCGGCGTTTGCATCCCATGCTTCTCTTCATGCCCTTGCGCTGACTGAGACATGGATCCGCCCAGAGAACACTGCAACTCCAGCTGCTCTCTCCGTCAAACACTCCTTCACTCACTCACCCCGCTCAACCGGGCGGGGTGGTGGGACAGGGTTGCTTCTTTCCCCACATATTAAATACACATCCACACCACTCTCTGTTACTGCCAAATCATTTGAACACCATTATGTGATGCTAACTAATCCTATCAAAGCATGCTTAATTGTTCTTTATCGCCCACCAGGACCGCTTGCCGACTTTGTGGAGGAGCTGGACATGCTCCTCAGCGTCCTTCCGGATGATGGAACCCCCCTGATAGTCCTTGGGGACTTCAACATCCACCTCCAAGGAACGCAGGCTGTCGACTTCTTGTCTCTCCTGACCTCCTTCGACCTGACGCTGCTGAGCACACCGGCGACCCACAAGGCAGGCAAACAGCTAGACCTCGTCCTGACACGCAACTGTATCACTGACTTAACCTCTGTAACCCCACTGAACATCTCTGATCACTACTTTATCCAATTCACTGTCTCTCTCCCTCCAACCCGTCCTACCTCCCCTCCCCTTGTAACTTTCCGGCGCAACCTCCGCTCGCTATCCCCCTCCCACTTCTCCTCTATTGTAACATCCTCCCTCCCTCCCATTGACGTGTTCTCGTCCCACCCCACTAACTCTGCCACCGACACCTTGCTAACCACTTTAACTGCATCACTTGACTCTCTCTGTCCCCTGTCTACCAGGCCTGCACGATCTTCTCCCCCCTGCCCGTGGCTTACGGATGTTATTCGTGAAGAACGGTCCACCCTTCGAGCAGCTGAGAGGAGATGACGCAAGTCCAAAGACGGTCTGGACCTTGATAAGTATCACTCCCTCCTCAAATCCTTCTCTTCTCACATAACTGGTGCCAAAACCCTCTACTTTCTTAACAAAATTAACTCCGCTTCAAACCCCCACAAACTTTTCTCTACCTTCTCCACCCTTCTTAACCCACCTCCCCCACCCCATCCCTCCACCCTGACAGCAGACGACTTCTCCTCTTTCTTTGAGAAAAAAGTCGCCGACATTAGCAGTCGGTTCCCTAAACCCACCCTTCCTACCCCCTCACCCTCCATTTCTGACCCAACTAAATGTCTAAACTCCTTCTCTCCCCTGTCCGAGGCAGAGCTCTCTGACCTCATTCTCTCTCATCGCCCCACCTCCTGTCCCCTTGATCCTGTCCCCTCCCCTCTCTTTCAAACCATCTCCCCCTCTATCATAACTTTTCTGCTCCATGTTCTAAACTCCTCTCTTACCTCTGGCACCTTCCCCTCTGCCTTCAAACAGGCCAGAGTTACCCCTTTACTCAAAAAACCCTCCCTTAACCCTGCCGTCCTCCAGAACTACAGACCGGTATCATTGTTGCCCTTCTTTTCTAAAACAATTGAACGTGCTGTATCTAACCAACTGTCTAACTTCCTTTCTCAGAACAAACTGCTCGACCCCAACCAATCGGGCTTCAAGACCGGCCACTCCACAGAGACTGCCCTCCTTTCAGTCACCACTGCCCTCCAGTCTGCCAGAGCGGCTTCCAGGTCATCCGTCATCATTCTGCTGGACCTTTCTGCGGCGTTTGATACGGTTAACCACCAGATCCTGCTCTCCACACTTTCTGAGATGGGCATCACTGGCACTGCACTCCAGTGGATCTCATCCTACCTGTCGGGAAGATCCTACCAGGTCTCCTGGGGAGGCAAACTGTCAGGCCCACGCCAGCTCTCCACTGGTGTCCCACAGGGCTCCGTCCTTGGTCCCCTCCTCTTCTCTCTGTACACCACCTCACTTGGACCAATCATCACCTCCCATGGCTTCTCCTACCACTGCTACGCTGACGACACGCAGCTGTACCTGTCATTCCCTCCGACCGATCCGGGGATCTCAGCTAGGATTGAGGCCTGCCTCGCAGACATCTCCGCCTGGATGACTGAGCACCATCTCCAGCTGAACCTTGCCAAAACAGAACTTCTCATCATCCCGGCCAAACCCTCCATCTCCCATGACTTCTCAATCACCCTGGGATCTGCGACGGTGACCCCCTCATCCTCTGCCAGGAACCTTGGGGTGACCATGGACGACGAGCTCTCCCTCACGGCCCACATTGCTGCGGTCTCCCGGTCGTGTAGATTCACCCTCTACAACATCCGGAAGATCAGGAGATACCTGTCTGAGCACTCCACCCAGCTGCTTGTCCAAGCACTTGTCCTCTCCAAGTTGGACTACTGCAACTCGCTGCTCGCCGGTCTCCCATCATGCGCAACCCGCCCTCTTCAGAGAATTCAGAACGCAGCGGCCCGTCTGGTCTACAATCTACCCAGACGCTCCCACGTTACCCCGCTCCTCATCTCCCTCCACTGGCTACCCATAACGGCCCGCATCAGATTCAAGACCCTGGTACTGACCTTCCGAGCAGTGAATGGAACTGCGCCCGACTACATCAAGTCTCTCCTGCAGCCTTACACCCCCACCCGCCACCTACGGTCTTCTTCAGACAACCGCCTGGTGGTCCCACCTCTCAAGACCGCCCGGTCCCAGCACAAGCTCTTCTCCTGCCTGGCACCCCAGTGGTGGAATCAACTCCCCACCTCCATCAGAGACACGGACTGTCTCTCCACCTTCAAGAGAAGGCTCAAGACGCACTTGTTCCGGGAGTACAATGGTACTTAGGAATGGTTTGCTGAATCCAACGCTAGTTTCCTCAAGGTTCACAATGACTCTTGCTTAGACTGTTGCTCTTGTTGGTTAGTGGTAGCTGATTTAAACTGTTGTATTCTTCTTTTTTAGTTAATCCTATTTTTATTGCTTTCCTACAGGTACACCTGCACTTAGAGATCAATGTTGTGTAATTTTAACTTGTTTAACTACATGCTCTTATGGTCTCTTCCCTTTAGCACTATTTTTTGGTTGTTCACAATATGTACTTCTTGTCTTTGACTACCCGCAATGCTGTGGGGCTATCTTGTTGTTATTATCAGTGACCTATGCACTTTGTGAAGCTCTCTCTTGGAAGTCGCTTTGGACAAAAGCGTCTGCTAAATGAATAAATGTAAATGTAAATGTAAACATGTATGGGCACACATTATGTTGATAGCACTAGCAGGTATTAAAAGAGTACACATTTTTAATTTTATTTTTTTTGTACTCTAGGAGCACCCCCCACATGAGCCCCCGAGGGACACGGTCGAACGGTCGTACCCTCCAGGACTCTGGAGGGTATAGAGCTGGTCCACTGTTCCACGGCCAGGACGAAAACCACATTGATCCTCCTGAATCCGAGGTTCGACAATCCGACAGACCCTCCTCTCCAGGACCCCTTATCGACTTTCCCAAGGAGGCTGAGGAGTGTGATCCCCTAAAGTTGGAGCACACCCTCTGGTCCCCCTTTTTAAAGAGGGGAACCACCACCCCGGTCTGCCAGTCCAGAGGCACTGTTTCCGATGTCCACGCGATGTTGCAAGAGTCGTGTCAACCAAGACAGCCCTATAACATCCAGAGCCTTAAGGAACTCCGGGCGGACCTCATCCACCCCAGGGGCCCTACCACCGCGGAGCTTTTCAACCACCTCGGCCCCAGAGATAGAAGGCCCCCCCCCCCCCCCCCGATGTCCCCAGACTCTGCCTCCACGTCGGAAAGCGTGTTGGTGGAATTAAGGAGGTCTTCGAAGTATTCCTTCCACCGATCCAGGACGTCCCCCGTCGAGGTCAGCAGCGCACCATCCCCACCGTATACAGTGTTGACAGAGCACTGCTTCCCCCACCTGAGTCGCCGGATGGTGGTCCAGAACCTTTTTGAAGCCGTTCGGAAGTCATTCTCCATGGCCTCGCCGAACAACTCCCATGCCCGGGTTTTTGCCTCCGTGACCGCCAAACATGGTGTTTGTTATGGACAAGCCGTGTCTAGCACAGAAGTCCAACAACAAAACACCGCTCGGGATCAGATCGGGGGGGGCCTTCCTCCTAATCACGCCCCTCCAGGTCTCACTGTCCACATGAGCATTGAAGTCCCCCAGGAGGACGAGGGGAATCTCCGGGAGGAGCGCTTTCCAGCGCCCCCCCAGAGACTCCAAAAAGGGTGGGTACTCTGAGCTGCCGTTTGGTGTGTAAGCACAAACAGTGAGGACCCTTCCCCCCCCCCGAAGGCCGAACCCCAATGTACAGGCGCCGAACCAAAGGGAAACAAGCCTTCCCACCCCAGCTCGACGCCTCTCACCAAGGGCAACTCCAGAGTGGAAGAGAGTCCAGCCCCTCTCAAGGAGACTGGTTCCAGAGCCTATGCTGTGCGTCGAGGCGTGGCCGACTATATCTAGCCGGAATCTCTCTACCTCGCGCACCACCTCAGGCTCCTTTCCCGCCAGCGAGGTGACGTTCCACGTCCCTAGAGCTAGCTTCTGCAGCCGAGGATCGGACCGCCAAGGCCCCCGCCTTCGGCCGCCGCCCGTCTTACACTGCACCCGACCCCCATGACCCCTCCTGTGGATGGTGAGCCCACTGGAAGAGCGTCCCACGATGTCTCTTCGGGCTGTGCCCGAGCGGGCCCCATGGGAAAAGGCCCGGCCACCAGGTGCTCGCCATCGAGCCCCAACCCCGGGGCTGGCTCCAGGGGGGGGCCCCGGTGACCCGCTTCCGGGCAGGGGCAACTGAGAACCATTGTTTGTATTCTTCATGGTAGGTTTTTGAGCCACGCTTTGTCTGATCTTTCGCCTGGAACCTGTTTGCCTTGGGTGACCCTACAAAGAACATAAAGACCCCAACAACATAACTTCCAGGATCACTAGGACACTCAAACCCCTCCACCATGGCAAGGTGGCGACTCAGGGAGGGGATCTTTGCTGCGTACAACTGAAAATGTCTCCAGAAGATTAAAAATGGAGGCCCCGCCTCTGCAATTCTCTCCTCACAAACGTTTCTGCCCTCAGGACAACGTTGAGTAAAGAAAATTCCCACGAGCGATATTATCTGGCATTTCAGCCTACTCATATTGCATTCATTCATTAGAAGCTTATTCTAACAATGACGTTACCGGCAGTAGCTATCTCAAATGGAATTGCGATTCAAATAGTACCATCTGCTAACTGAAACTACGCCCCCAAAAACTTAAATAAGCTTGACATTTATTTAGGGGAAAATCCCTCATTCCTAAAAAGCTCAGTGGTAGCGATCATTGTCAGTAACAACACAACATGCGATATAGCCCTGTGTGGAGAAGCTGCCCCGGTAAATTGTACTACTACAGTGGAGTCCGAGACTGTGTTCGTCTTGGTAGCGATTGTGCTGGTTGAATTCAATTTAACGTTCCGTTGTACGGTTCAGGCAGGAGGACTGGGTAGTTTTGTTACAGATACTTTATTCCACATGATACAATACATCATTGTAATATTTGATTTGGCGTATGGTTGTGCTCGCAGCGGCTCCCTGCCGCACCCAACGGAGACACCTTCTCCTGAGACACCGTCTCGACATCCGGGTAGAGAGCAGCAACAGCATTCCCCCTGAGAAAGAAGAAAAAGAAGACCAGACAAAAGGGTGGAGGCCGGGGAAGTGGAGGCCGCAGGAGGCCGAGAGAGTTTGAGTCGTACTAGCAATACGGGACCTGGAATCCCTGCTATATACCCCGCCCTATTAGAAGGGTGTGCCTGACACTTGATGACGATTGCTAGTCGCGCTAGGTATCGCGTCCTCTGCATGAACCAGCTTCGCTTGTTTCAGGCAGGAGGACTGGGTAGTTTTGTTACAGATACTTTATTCCTCATGATACAATACATCATTGTAATATTTGATTTGGCGTATGGTTGTGCTCGCAGCGACTCCCTGCCGCACCCAACGGAGACACCGTCTCCTGAGACACCGTCTCGACATCCGGGCAGAGAGCAGCAACAGCATTCCCCAACACAAACCACATGCCAGACGAGATGAACGTATGAGACTGCTGCGTGTATGTGAAACCCCTGAAAGTGTTAAGAAGTGAAGTGTTCGCCATACTTACCCTCACAGGTGTACTCTGCAGACGCGTCCCAAGCCGTAGCTGTGTGTGTGTGTGTGAGGCGCGAGTGAGTGAGAGTGCTATGCTAACTAAGTATTTGTGGCTCAGAGCAGACAGTACCCCTAAGCTTTATCTAGCCATGTTTATCCTGCACAAGTGTAGCTCAGAGCAGACAGTGCTCCTAAACTTTATCTTCTGAACGAGCTTGTGTTAAACATGTTTGACCTAATAAGTGTAGCTCAAGAGCAGACAGTGCCCCTAAGCTCTATCTAGCCATGCTTAATCTACGAGTGTAGCTCAGAGCAAACAGTGCTCCTAAGCTTCATGCTTGACCTACTCAAGTGTGGCTCAAGGCAGACAGTGCCCCTAAGCTTATCTAGCCATGAGTACCTTCACAAGTGTAGCTCAGAGCAGACAGTGCCCCTAAGCTTTATCTAGCCATGAGTACCCTCACAAGTGTAGCTCAGAGCAGACAGTGCTCCTAAGCTTTATCTAACCATGAGTTCCTTCACAAGTGTAGCTCAGAGCAGACAGTACCCCTAAGCTTTATCTAGCCATGTTTATCCTGCACAAGTGTAGCTCAGAGCAGACAGTGCCCCTAAGCTTTATCTAACCATGAGTACCTTCACAAGTGTAGCTCAGGGCAGACAGTGCCCCTAAGCTTTATCTAGCCATGGTTGCCCTGCATGAGTGTAGCTCAGAGCAGACAGTGCTCCTAAGCCTTATCTATCGTGAATGAGTGACCGTTAGCTGCATTGACGTGCCACCGCACCGCATGGAGGTGCAATCCTGCATGTAAATAGAGTCTGCAGCCATGCATATCTAGACGAGCGTAGCTCGGCGCAGACAGTGCCCCTAAGCTTGATCTATTGATATGGTACGTGGGTCGTGTTTACCACAGAGGCACTGCCTCTACTTCACTGAGGCCCTCGAGTTTCAACTGAGGCCCTCGATTCCCAACTGAGGCACGGCACCTACTTTACCAACTGAGGCACTGCCTCTCCCGACTGAGGCACGGCCTCGACATCTCGAATGAGGCTTTACTCCGATTACCAACCGAGGCGTTACTCTGATTCCCGACTGAGGCATTGCCTCTCCCAACTGAGGCCCTCGATTCCCAACTGAGGCACGGCTTTGACATTCAACTGAGGCGTTACTCCGATTCCCAACTAAGGCACTGCCTCTCCCGACTGAGGCACTGCCTCTACTTAACCAACTGAGGCCCTCGATTTCCAACTGAGGCACGGCCTCGACATCTCAACTGAGGCATTACTCCGATTCTCAACTGAGGCACTGCCTCTGCTTAACCAATTGAGGCCCTCGATTGACATCTGAGGCACAGCCTCGACATCTCAACTGAGGCGTTGCTCTGATTCCCACTGAGACGTTACTCTGATTCCCAACTGAGGCGTTTCCTCAACATCGCAACTGAGGCATGGCCTCGACATCCCATGTGACGGAGACTGAGTCGCCTGGCGCTCCACGACGACCTGACGAACATTAATAAGAGAATATCAGCATGCAAACCCGAAACATGAAAAATTGAAGGCTAGGTTGTTAAGCGGTAGGGAGGGTAGGCGCCATCCTTCTCTGCCTTCCAGAACATCACTGCATTCCGTCTAATGTAACATTGCACCGCTGCAGATGACCAACGACCCAATTCTTGAGTGGTAAAACCAAGACGCCAATGTTGTTTAGGGTCCACAGCGCCGGCACAGGATTCCAAGCCTCCCGGTGACCGATATGTAGTCACGCTTCTCCGGCATCGGTGACGAACAGGGGCTCGCTCATTGTGGTCGATGAATGCATGCAGCGAAATTAGTGCACCATGTAAAAGAGGGGAGAGAAGCGGATTTAATCTGCCCTGTAACAAGAGTACCACACCAGCTTTCCCGCCATTGCTAAGATTAAGTACCCGTGTACATGCGTATGTGCTATGGTCAAGTCGCAATGCAAGATTGGGCAAGGTGGAATGTGCTTGACCGACACGTGATGTCAGCCCGTTGTACTCAACCGGGAATTAATGCATCCCGCAAGACACTGCCCGTGATGTACATCCAGCTGTAAGGCATCTCACTGCCGGATATCAAAGCCACGGATCTACCCTGGTTGATTTTATTCACTATGCCTCATTATCACGAGACGTCTGTTGTTGATGCAACACCACAAGGCCAGCCTGGCCCTGATTTCTTAGAGCAAAACCAAGCAAAGCCACCTGCATACCATACATTGTACACAGAGTGTAGGCTACCTCTGATAGCTAGAATTAGAATATGTAATACACAATACAAACCTATAACCCTTCATTGCATCGACCCCAACACAATGCTCCAGCCAGGGGCTAGAGTTGCACCGCTATTGACAACCACTACCCGTGCCAACGCCCGCGAGCACGGCCCAGACGCAAACGGATAGCAACCCACATCCATGACGAGACCATTTAGCCACGTCTGCAACGGGAACGACGACAGACCGTGAGGAAGATGCGCATGCCAGAAAGATGCCCGAGCAATGACTACATGCACCGAGCCGGTGCAAGGACGGAATCGACCATTAACTCACAAATTGCACAAAGCACCCGACCTGCCGATCCGCACAGGACTCGGACAGAATGCGAAATGCGCGCTGGATACAACGCCGAAGCCAAGAGCAAAACACCCGCTACCGCCTAGCAACACGTCGGGCTCCTGTGAGCACATCGCAGTCGGCACACACACAAGTTATACTTCAGCCATGAATCCATGGGCTATATGGACATTAAGCCATACAGCAGACGCCTCCACCTAAGCGACTTACAAGAGAGGTCATGGCATGATCACTAACCATAACCACGAGACAACCCCGACACATAGCATTCATCGTGAAAGCAAAGAAGGTCCAAAGGGAGACCCAGCATGTTGCACAAATCGCAATAGAACAACATGAGCCTCAAAGTGCAAGGGCGTAGGCCTACCAGAAGAAAGCAAGAACAATAACGTGTCACAGCAAATACAACAGGTTAACCTCACGCGTCCATTGAGGTAGATCACGTTGTCTAAAACTGGTTGTTCCCATCCTTGAATGTGATTGGCCATATCGCGCTCCATGCCGCTGTAAAATCCTGCACAACCCCACAGGTCAGCCTCACAACATTCTTTAACATTCCATGCCACTGCGCATCGAACATTTCAGACAAAAACACGGCAAGGTGTCCATCTAGCTGTTGTGTGGGAACGATTTATGTAGGAACCACACTTTGTAGTGGCGGAAGAACGACGGCTCATTACCAAACCACCTTGGTTGTGATTGTGTTTTATGTATTTACAAAAACATATCAAACATGTGTACCAACAGTTTTAGAAAAGCAACGAGCCCCACTTCGAGTCGTGCCTAACAACTCCCCTTACCTGTTCTAAAATCCGCGCAAAACACGGCCTCTTGGGGCTTAATGCTTAAGTTTAACCTTTAGATGCGCGAGGTCTAAATATTACCAAATCTTCCACCAGAGGGATGTATTTTCCCAAAACGGAAGCAGCTAGCTTTGTTAGCTTCCGTCACCTAGCAACCTAGCATAATACTCTTAGCAATGCTACTACCTGCTAGTGTTACGTGTGAGCCTCCTAATTGTACATTTCAAAGCCATACTAAAGCGTGTCTCATATAGTTTCTCACTATAGTCATATAGTGTTTGTCCATCGGAAAATAGTCGGTTGGAATGTTCAGAATCACACATGCGCGACGTTACTCTGTGGGGCCCGCTTCCGAACTATCGCACATGTGCGAAGCCACTCCTTAACGGGTTAAACACGTTCGGGAGCGCGGGTTAAAGACGACCAACGCAAAGGGTTGAAGCATGCACACATTCATGGCCCGCCCGTCGGTCGCCCGACGCGGGCAGGCCGACCTTGGATGATGCAACGCAGCGCCGACGGCAAACGTGACTGAATCTACAAACAGGAACGTGTATTCACGCATCCCACCCCCCAACGAATACATACCATGCGACATTGGTGGACTCGCAGTAGACACCAGCGTTGATGAGCAATGCTCCAATACACCAGACCAGTGCGTATTGTGCGGAGGACCACCCACTTGAAGACATAATTCGAAGGCACAGCCTGTGGAAGGGAGAAACAACCGCAGCAGAACACGCCAAGGGTTTCCAACACAGACCAGCCCAGACCTCGAAGACCAAATATAGCAGCTCAATCGAGTAAAGTAAAAACCCTTAAAACGGCTACATGTAGCAATACCGTTGATATTATTGTACACACACACGTTAGAATCGGTAATATGGAATGTATTTACATGAGTCCCCCCGCAGGAGGCCGAGAGAGTTTGAGATGTACTAGCAATACGGGACCTGGAATCCCTGCTATATACCCCGCCCTATTAGTAGGGTGTGCCTAACGCGTGATCACGATTTGCTAGTCGCGCTAGGTCTCGCGTCCTCTGCATGAACCAGCTTCGCTTGTTTTAAGCTGAAATTAATCATTTTCATGAACAGATTGACAAAGTTTAGGCTGTGGCAATGGAGTTCAGGTTAGTAGTGTGAGGAATGTTTATTGAAAACAGATGCACCATAGACCGCTGTAGTATGTGTTGCCCGAGCAAAAGAGGCTAATGTCATGATGCTAATGCTTCAGTGAAATAGTAAACTACTGTTTCCGAAAGGAGATGTACTTCCTTAAAGGTCACATGAAATGCTGTTTTTGGATGCTTTTATATAGGCCTTAGTGGTCCCCTAATACTGTATCTGAAGTCCTTTTCCCGAAATTCTGCCTTGGTGCAGAATTATAGCCACTACGAGTAGTCCCACAATGAGCTTTCCTCAGAACGCGCTGTTTTTGTGTCTGTAGCTTTAAATGCTAATGAGGAAGAGAGAGGCGGCACCATGCGCTAATGTTTACAGTGGATGTATCGCAATGGCTCGTAGACCCGTTGCTGTAAGATGCCTCGAATTTGCCCATTTCATCTGATAACCCTGGTTTGCAGAGCTACACACTCAGTCATTTCAATGTGGGGAAAGGCAGATATCGCGCGCGCCATAACACCAACAGCAGTACGTTATCCACATAACAACGAAGCATACAACACTGCGTTACAGAATGTGTATTCACACACATACTTGATGCAACCTACCTTTACATAAGCGACAGTACCTCAACTGTTAGCTGCAGAGCTAATGTTACAGCCATATTCTAAGGGTAGCAAGCTAGGTAACCATATGGTAAGCAAAAAAATGATATGGCGTTAGTTGACTTACTTGTCCGAGGTTTGTAGCTGGACCAAGGAGTACTGATCCAGAATTTAATTTCAGACGTTCAGCAAGGCCAACTTTGTATTGGCTTAACTTAAGGAAACAGTGGTGGCTGAAATGTTTGGCGCAGACATGCAAAACTTTGAGAGGTTGTGTCGGCGCATTTCCAGCGAAAATAAAATAAGATAATGATTGTGCAGAGGCTTGGATGAAGGAATTAACTAAAAAATACTTTTGTTTTCATTTGTACATCCAAGCACTGAGCAACTGTTATGCTTCGCTCGTTTGCTCGCCATGATGTCTATCCAGGAAAAAAAGATATCACACTCGCCCTTGCACGGTCGTAGCTCAGTTTCTCATGGGCGGGTCAGATTATCTGGGCGGGCAAAGTAGAGAGATGGGAGGTAACCTTCCTCCTTGTGACGTCACAAGGAGGAGATTTTCAAACAGAGCAATTGAGCCTTCATTTTCTCAAAGTCGGAGAAGAACACCCAGGGCTTGGTTTACACCTATCGAAAATTCTAGCCACTGGGGGACCAAAGGCAGGCTAGGGGAACTCATATTGATGTTAAATAACCTCCTAAAGTAAAGTTTTCATGTCATGTGACCTTTAATAATATCAGTTTATATTGTACATTACACATCACAATTGAGTGTCATATCAAAAAGTTAAAAGAGCAAATAGTTATTACCTTGCAGTGAAGCAGTTAGCTTAGCTATTTCCCTGCCTTGCAGTAAAGCAGTGAGCCTAGCTATCTCCCAGAAGTTAACGAGTTGCTAAAATAATGTTCTGCTAGAGATAGTCACGCAAGCTTTCATGACGTTAGTGACGTTAGTTGCATCAGTGATTGTGGCTAGCAAGTTAGCCACCGTTAGCTTCACTTTTCGCCACAAAAACGTAATTTCTACTTAAACCGTGCAACGGAACGGAAATGCAAATACAAACAACTCAATCGCTACCAAGACAAAACTTTTGACACCTAGGTTGTCTATGTAGTCCAAATATTGACTGAGGCTTAGGGGTGGGAAAATAAATAAAAATAAATATATATTTACATTTAGTCATTAAGCAGACGCTCTTATCTAGAGCGACTTACAATAAGTACAGGGACACCCCCCCAAGGCAAGTAGGGTAAAGTGCCTTGCCTAAGGACACAACGTTGTTTGACACGGCAGGGAACCAAACCAGCAACCTTCAGATCAATAGCCCGATTCCCTAACCGCTCAGCCGTCTGACCCACTGATTTTGTCTTGAACTTGTCTTGAACTCATCTTAACTATTCTCGAGTCCAAGACGGATTAGAGAGAACACAGATAGATTGCGGCTAGTCTGGGTTGTTATAAGTTTTGGAAACTGCAAAGCCAGATCGAGTCTAAGACGGACTCGAGACACCGCAAACTGCGGCTTGTATTTGTTTTGTTACATTTATTAATTTGTATTACCTGTATTATTGTTTTTATTGATTTTATGTAAAGCACATTGAGCTGCAATTACATATTAAATTTAAGATTCCTATATGTGTACTGTATGCACCTTCCTGCCAAAGCAAATTCCTTGTCTGTACAAACTTTCATGGCGAATAAATCCCTTTCCGAGACTGATTCTTCTATGAAAGGTGCTATATAAATAAAGTCTTATTATTCCTTTCATTGACTTAGTACTTTGGGTATTATCTAATACGTGTGGCATGACAAGCTCATTGCCTAGCTCCTTGATGAACTGCCGCAGTCCGTATTAAATCAACTTGTTATTTGCGATCTTCTGTTAAAATACTACACTACCCACAATCCTAAGCAAAACAACACTGACTGATATCTGATTGGTCGCAATCGCAGTTACCATGGCGACGTTTACCGCCCCCGCGACCAAGGTTAAAATTAAGCAATCAAGAGGCCGTGGTTTACGCTGAACAGGTAAGGGGAGTTGTTAGGCACGACGCAAAGCGGAAAATACAAATATTTGATATGGTTTCATCAATAAAAACAATTAGAAACAAAATAGTTTAATAATAAACCGTCATTCTTCCGCTACTACAAAGTATAGTTCCCACATAAATCGTTGCCACGCAACAGCCAGATGGACATCTTTGCCTCTTTTTCAATTTGAAATATTCGATGCGCAGTAATATAGAATGTTAAAGAATGTTATGACAACCTGTGAGGTTATGCTGGATTTTACAACGGCATGGAACGCGATATAGCCAATCACAATCAAGGATGGGAACAACCAGTTTTAGAATGTTTGTTTGAGCAGGAAAATAAATTAAACGTACATATGCCAGTGGTGATGAAAAACTAAAGATATTGGACAACAAAAGAAAATCTTTATTCAGTCCACCAAAAGTGACTGTCCAGCATCTGTAGAGCTAGGGCGACAGGAACGGTGTAGTGCACCTGGGGAGCTGCTCGTTGTGGAGCTATTTAAGATAAATTTGGTTTATTGTCACGCCAGACTCTTTTTCTTCTTTGCTTTTGTTAAATAATTCAAGTTGAGGGGATGTTTTTTTTTTAAGTCAGCCCGGACAGCTGAAAATATACTGCGCTAATCAATTACAGTAAGCAGTGAAGTTTCCATGCGTGAAAGGGCGAGGCCTATTCCATCGTAAAACGCTGTTATATATCGGTTTAATCAAATAAGGTTGGATTATTTTAATGTTGAGCTGCCCTGTTCATTAAGATGAAAGTGCACGTAATAAAATAATATACCATCGATGCAAACCAACAGGAATCTTTGCTTTTTCTGATGTATTATGTTTATGTTTTATGTGGGTAGGGCCCCATATTAGTTATTGAAACAGGCCCCCAGAAGCTTACGGTGCGTTCACACTGCAGACTTTTTTACCGCTCAGCACCGCCGGCCTTCCCACAGTGCACCACGCTCGGGGGCGTGTCAGACAGATTCATTCAGAGCAGTAGTTCTCTTAAATCAATGTTGTAGTTCGTATAATGTCATGGCAAATGTGCGGACAAAATACAACTTTTACACACATTAAGCAAAAATCCGCACGCATTCTAGATCTGACATGATCTTATCTACAGCACACAATAGGTTATCTTTTTCCACACTTTTTTTAGGCCGAGTGAAAGATTAAATGCCACCCGCACTCTATGGAACGGGTCTTGTTCCAGCTGGAAAAAAAGATGCATCAGACATAAACGTTGACATGTGTAACCTTTTATTATATTACTAGAAATCTCTGCAATCGCTAGATTATGACTTGCCACTACACATTCACTGTATGGATAGCGAGTGGCTGCCAGCCAGCATTTCAGCGTTGAATGTCAATCGTGTGCCGGGTGAGCTAGCTAGACTATGCAGCTAGCACAGAAGAAAGTTACGTAATGTGAAGAAACTGAATTAAAGTACAAAATACAACACACCAGGACGCTGACAACCTCAGCAACCCTGCGCCAGGCATCATTTTTTTTGTTTATGTCTCTGTAATCGAACATAGACGTGTCATACAATACTGGGTATGAAGACACACATACATGAGTTGCTCTTCCATCTTGAAATTGTCAAACCTATAAATGTTTACCATGACCAACAGTTGCTACGTTACAAGAAACAAGAAACCAACCCGATTGTCCATCGCTGGCGTTTTCACGCTCGTCATTTACATAAAGTTCAGAAAAATCCAATTTTCGCCGCCCCGCTCGCCTTCCCACAATACCCTACGCGGGCGTCGCCGCCCCGCTCGCCTTCCCACAATGCCCTACGTGGGCGTCAATGCCTGGTTTCATTGAAAATGAATGGGAAGCCGACGCCCCGCTCTGCCCGCCCCGCTGCAGTGTGATCGCACCGTTAGGGTCGCCCCTGAGTGCAATTTAAGAGACACGTACGATTCTCCTTACGAGCATGTTTGAGAAAAGCACGTAAGAAATAACGATGGATCGGTATTTTGTAGAGAACCCTCGTAACAGCTACGATCCATCCTTATCGGGAAACGCAGCCCAGGCTAGTTTCGAAGCATAAGTTACCATCCCAGATAGCACACATAACTCTTGCCGACGTCAGTTTAAGGCCCCGTCCACACTAGCACGGGTAAATTTAGAAACGCATTACGCATACATATGTCTGCGTTTGCATCTCCCGTCCACACTAAGGCCCTGTTTACACGGAAGAAAAACGCATATATTTTCATGCGGTTTGGCCTTTCATTTACACAAAAACGGAGGTTTTATCACGGAAAACGATCATTTCTAAAAACTCCAGCCAAAGTGGAGATTTCTGAAAACTCCGTTTTTGTGTTTGCGTGTGCACTAGCTTAAACGGAGTTTTAGGTTCTCAAAGCTCACAGTATGGGACTAAAAAAGCATCACGTCATGAGAGCGTCCTGTTTATAGTAACACGTGCGTTCGACTTCATGCAGCGCCGGCGTCGCCTGCAGCCTGGCTGACTTTAAGCAGCCAATGGCTTTCTCAGCTTCAACGCAGCCGGCTGTCGGCACCGCCGGTGGTGCATGAAGTCGAACACAATAGCATAATGGGGTCATTTATTTGTGAATTGCGTTACATATCTGAATCACGAAATACATTTGTGCGTCGCATTTGTGAATCATTCAAACAAATGAACCTCGCGCCTGAAAGGTAAAGGAAGTCGGTCGTGTTATTTGTAGTTGTTGATTTTGAAAATTGTGATTGGTTTGCATGGCTTTATCCTTCACATTACACTACCGCCTACAGGTTTGGCATAGTTATGATGGCGCTCGGAGGCGTATATGCGGGTTTGTGTAAACAGAAACATTTTTGAAAACGTACTTGTGTGTACGACGTTATTTTAGAAAAAGTAGGGGCAGAAATATTTGTTTCTGTAAATACCCGGCTATGTGTAAACGTGGCCTAATACTTGATTCTAAAACTGGTTGTTCCCATCCTTCATTGTGATTGGCTATATCGCGTTCCACGCCGTTGTAAAATCCAGCATAACCTCACAGGTTTTCCTCATAACATTCTTTAACATTCCATATTACTGCGCATGGAATATTTCTAATTGAAAAAGACGGCAAAGATGTCCATCTGGCTGTTGCGTGGCAACGATTTATGTAGGAACTATACTTTGTAGTAGCGGAAGAATGACGGTTTATTATTAAACTATTTTGTTTCTAATTGTTTTTATTGATGAAACCATATCAAATTTTGTAGTAACAGTTTTAGAAAAGCAATAAGCCCCGCGAGTCCGTGGTTTACGCTGATTTTAAAACAGGTAAGGGGGTTTTCGGCACTCCGCTTCGCATCGTGCCTAACAACTCCCCTTACCTGTTCTAAAATCAGCGTAAACCACGGCCTCTTGGGGCTTATTGCTTAATTATAATTGCGTGCATGTAAACAGAGCAGTGTGGCGGGACGGAGGGACAGAAGTGGCGAAACCATGACAATGATTGTCATGTATCCGTGTTAGTGTGGACGGCAAACATTGGGAAAACGATATGAAAACGCTAGTGTGGACGGAGATCGTTTTGAATTCGAATACGCGTAATTGTATTTACCCGGGCTAGTGTGGACGGGGCCTAAGATCGAAACGTCGTGTTCTATTCATAACGTCGGATAAGCATCGGCAAATGATCGGATTTCTTCTCCGTTGGCTCATCACTGACTGTTTCAGGAAGAACGTTTGGCCGGTTGGTACAGCTTTGATTCATCGTCCAGACAATGTCAGGCAGAAGTGGACAAAACTCATGGGGGATTAATATACCCCAGCTATGTGACCGACGGGCCAGCAGCGGTCCACTGGTGGCATAATCAGCGGGCCATCAGCGGGCGCCACCAGCGGCTGGCTGGTGTTTTGCTCATCGTTTTACCAGCGGCCCACCAGTGGCAGCCTACTCTTTACCGACAGAAGTCCGCTACTGGCCCGCTGACTGCGGCTTGCTGAAGGCCCACCATCGGGCTATCGCTCATATTCAGATCTCTACATTCTCTACAAATAACGTAGGCTACTACACCATAATCAAGAATAAAAGCTTTACAAATGTATTTAGAAACAGATGACTTTTTACATGGAGGAACTTCAATATGGATATAAAAACCAATAAATGATATTCTAAATATAGCTATTCTAATACAGCACAGAACACAAAATTACTTTTCAACATATAGCCTATAATATTAACTTAAATATGTGGTCTACCTATACTAAAGGTACAAAGTCTCACTAATGCTAAGGGGCTAAAGTATGTACAATTTAGAATAAAAATAAAGAATATGAAATGTAAAATGGCCATAATATAGAATATAAAAATACAAATCGTATTTAAAAAAAATACAAGTGAACATAGTGCAAACAAATTGTGAACATATCTACAAATTGTGAACATATCTACATATTTTACATTGAAATATATTCAGATGAGAATTCAGTGTTGTTTAAATTTCAATATTAAGTATTCGATGCCTTTTAAAATTCAAAACATTATGGCACTGATTTGCTTCCATGCAGTTACTATTACTTTTGTTGTACATATTGTATAAAATATTGTACAATACTCGTAGAGTCTGCACTTAAATCATACAGTAATATCAACAAAGTCCGTGGATCTATAGGTAACCCAAATTCAGGTATTTTCTTGGTCAGAATCTTTAGAAGTTCATTTAATGCCGAATGTGGAATTTGTTTTCTGATAGCTCAATCAGCCAGTAACTTCTTCATGTCTTCTTCATCTGTACTGTCATCTGTGTTATCCTCTGAACTCACTGTTAAAATGTCTCCATCCATCGTTTCACTATTGCTATCAGCTAGGCCTAACTCATCCCTATTTGACTCCTGCAGTGGAAGCTCTGTGATCTCAAAATCCATGATACCATCTCTCTCCTCACTCTCTACAGATGTGGACCCTAGTTTGAGCAAATCCTGCATGACTCCTTTCTTAATTTTTCTGCGTTTAGTCCAGTAACTCGACATTTTACCTGGAGATGAATAAGCAGGCCCAAACTTCACACTGCAAAGATTAACATGTACAGCTTGTTTCACAGGTTGCACTAAAAATGGAAACGTGCAGATGTACATGACACAAAGTAGCCGTCTGCAGTAATGTGTCGACCTACACAAAGTAGCAAAGCAGTGTGCAGCAAATGTTTATATGTTGCTTGGCAACAGTCAATGGCCTGTGCAGTTGTTAAACACAGCCTGCTGATCATACCACTGGGATATAATAAAGGGCACGCGTACCACCAGTGACCTACCATAGTTTGAGAACCACTGAGGTAATCTAGCCAACTCCAACTGTCAGTTGAAACGAACATCTCGCAATCTCTGGCTATTAAGCTACGACTGTACAGTACGACGGTTGGCTATACTAGCTAAACTAAGCTATAGCTATTTGCCCAGTAGTCGGTTCCCGTTTGCTACCTAAGTTGGCAACAGCTACTTAATTACCGATAGCAACTTCTTTATTTAGAAGTCAGCTGACAACTGTCTGACAGGCGGATATCGAATATGATACAGTAACAGCCTACTACAAGACTAGCTATTATTGTAACGTTAAAACTAAAACGGAAACATTTGACAACATACAGACCCATATCCTAACCTACATATTGACGTTTAATCCAAACATAATGTAATCATTTTATCATTATATTGTTAGGTAGTACAGTGTACGTGTTTCATTCATTTTGATTTCGACTCTACTGGTCATCAAGACGTTGGCAGTTGTATAGATTCGTGTTCACGCGCAAATGTATTGTAATAAACCTAGAATGTAGCCAGATTATTTTAGGAAGGAGAATGCCCACAAAACGAAGCTGCACCACAGACTTTAGAAAAGGTTCAATCTTTATTATGTGTTTACACGTAATTAAATTCATGCGGCTACTACCAGTCATGCCGGATAAAGTGAGACTTCTAAAGGCCCCAGTAAACTTCGATATGCCACCCAACGAAGCGATTACCCCTAAGGCCCCGTTGAACTCGGGCAAGTCACACGACACTGCAAACCACAGCAACAAATAAGGTTCCACACAACCACCCCCGTAGGGCACCGCACACACTCACGGCACTGCACTGCATAGGCACACCAGACGCCCGCCAGACTATACCCGAAGCCACCGTCCCTCGTTCACCCTCCCACCCCGGATCATAAACTGGTACTGCCGTTCGGTTAAAAACGCACACGCACACACACACCGAGGTAAATGTTAAAAACTTAACTCGCCCGAATGACAAGACCCTTCCCCGGGGTCTGAGCTTGGGCACTGGTCGGTAAGGGGAGGAACAACAGCCACCGATCCAGCGCTCGTAGGTCCCCGCGGATGACGTCAGCGGGAAACCTCTTGCTGAGAAGCAGCCGATGCACTTCTATTTCCCCGCCTTAACTATCAGTCACCCCACTGGTCTATCTTCACCGCCGGCAGCTCTAAACAGCGTGCGAACGGCACCCACCCTGTCTCCCTAAGTGCAGCTCGACGTGTGCCATCTAACGCCGCTTCCCAGAACGCTCACCTGTCGCTGTCATCGCCCTTTTATCCCCATCACGCGCTCATTATCCCATACCAGGGATAGCTTGGATGTAATTGGGGGTAATTAACACCCCCAGCTCTTCCCTTAGATCCCTCCCCCCCTACAAGGGTCATGTCACAGTATTGCCCACACAACATCATTTCATCACAGTATCTTCAAATAATTCCAGCACGAGAAAGATGATATGTTGTATTGTTTATTGGTCTTGCGTAAAAGCTCATGTAAATACGTGTATTGATGTAACGTTGACTGTAATTTGTTGTTGTTGTCGTTGTTGTTGTCGTCAATAATATCAACAACAAAAAGAGACACAAAACTAGGGTGACCAGATTTCAGTTTGTGAAAAAGAGACACTGCGGGGGGGGGGGGGGGGGGGGGCATTTAGTCCAGTGCTTCTGTGGCTTTCAGTGGTTGTTTAATGTCTTTAATGTGTCTTATCCATATATTAAAGCAATAATGATAACAAATACAACATTCTAAATAATAAATTGTTTATGGTCACATATTAACATAAGAAAATGAAGACACTTTTCAGTCCTCCTCATATAATCAACAAAGGCGGCAAGGTGCTCACATTGTTGCCAGATTGGAAATTGTATCATACCAAAGGCTCACAATCATCGTATTTGGAGGATAATTATCGTGCATCTGGCAACACTGAAAAGGCGGTTGACCAATGACAGTTCTCTCTACGGTCAGAGCTCGCGCAAGAAGGCGGAACGTAAGGGAGATAGCCTACCCTTCCAAAACTTCGCACCTGGTTGAAACAATAAAAATTCTGTTCTACCCTCTTTTACTTGGAATGTAGTTACATTTGGAATAATATATGTTGACAACATTTATATTTCTTCTTGAATATTGTAATATTATCCAAATCTTTTATCCATAAATGCAGATACCTTTAAGCACTACCTCAACTACATTTTTTCAAATACTGTCCATATATGTAGTCACTGAAAGCAATGTATATTCCCCAAGCCAGAAACCTGTATTCATTGTTGGATCATTTTGATTTTATATAATAAACCCCTACAAATGCTTTTATTTTATTAAAACAAAATAAGTACTTGGCCTTGATGAAGTCAAACGAGTTTAAAAGAACGAAAAAAAAAATAATCCCGGAACAGTCACATTTTGTTTTTCCAAATGCATTCCATGGAGGAATTTTACCGACGAAATAATATATACCATGAAATATTTTTCTTAAAAGGGAAGTATAAAATACAAAAGAATGAATAACAATTAGTACTTAATGGTGTTAAATGTGCCTTTCCAACTTTGATGGGTGAAAGTGACATTCAATGACATATTTCACAATGACTGCAACCATGAAACTATTTTCAGCAATCCCAGACTGAGGTAACTTTTCAGAGACTAACACTTGAGCGTGTACAAAAATAATCAAATTGACCTTATTAATTGTGATCGATATATGACGTGTGTAATTTCCTATGTTAGAAGGTCACCCCGATGATCCATGGACAAAAAGACAAACCTATTCCACATGATTTGCCATATTTCTTTATTTCAACAGATTGAGTCTGAGCGTTGCAGTATACCATTGACAGTGCATAAATAAAATAGATGAGTACAAAACAAAACCTGTTTAGAAAATACTTACCTAGTTTGTTCCTCGTTAGAGTGATAGAATTTAGGGTACAGTCAATTTCTTTGATTTTTAAACCCTGACCATTTCTAAGGAAAACATACTGTTACTCTTCTGTCTGCCCAGCCCACTGTTCCCTTCCAAGTATGGTGTGTGTCACTCAGCAGGGGCCAAGAAAAATCTATGGGAGCATTTTTCTTACATTGACACGTGACAAAAAACAAACAACTAAAAGTGGGCATTTGGCAAATAAAAGAAAGAAAAGAACCAATCTCTCTCAATCCCAAGATAACTGAAACATCTATATTTCCCTACAACATGTTCTCTCTCTCAATAGCTTTAAAGATAACGAACAAAACCCAGCAGTTGCAAACTAATGAAAAAAAGAAAGTTTTACATGTGCATCATGTTAAACTCATTCAACTTTTTGTTACATCTTCACATAGTCCCTTTTACACACTGACACACTTCATCCAAATATAAGTAGACCACAACTTGATGGAGCCTTGGGAAGTGATCAGGGACTTTCTCCACAATGAGCCCCCAACAAGTCCCATATACACACAAAAGACGGCTGAAAATCACACATTGGACTGCATGTTTCTGACATACGAGGATGAGGGGGGAATGGTTTGGGGTATTTATCTTTCTCCCCACTCTCTCTGGATGCAGTGGCGGTTGGTGGGGCTATAGTCTCAGGTGAAGAGCTGGGGCATAGGTGAGTGTGTGGCGTGGATGGAGGAGGGGGTGGGATGAATCAGGCTCTCCGTCTGGCTCGTTGACACACATGCAGTTAAATGATGATGATGAGGGGAGGAGAAAAGGAAGAAAGGCGAATTATACCAACAGGTTCCACAACAGTCCCATTGACAGGGCAGGGTATTAGGGGTCACGGTTTGGCATAAGGGTAAGGAGTGAAGGTAAAAAGGAATAGGGTTGGGGAAGGAGGGGTTAGGGTTTTAAAGCGTGCAGCCGCTTCAGGCACTCTCGCTACTCTCGATGGGCTGCAAGTTCACCAGGTGTTCAGGCTTGGCCCCAGCAGCATGGTGCTCCCACATCTGCAGGTAGAGCTTCTCCAGGTCCATGGTGTACTGCTTTGTGTTGAAGAGGGGGCTGCAGATACGCTGTTTCCACACACGAGCTCGGATCATCTTCAGACTATGGAAAAGGTGAGGGGTTTAATCAAGAATCAGACAGCTTTCTTCAATCTAAATGCTGGGCCAGGACAGATGAGCTAGTGGGACTAAGAATAGAAGCATATAAAGATAAAAGATGAGATTGGGGTGAAAATGAGAGGCAGAGGGAGGAAGAAACAATATAGTTCTTACTATTCCATGTCAGAGCCTAGTTTGACGGCCACATCCTCATACTCTTGACGGGTGAGGGCAATGAGCTCAGGACAACCTAGACAGGTGAGCTGGGAAGCAGCCACGCGTGATGCTAAAGTCTCTCCTGTACGGAAAGAGTTGTCATTTAAAGACCGACCTGTCTCACACACACAGGTTATGACTCTACACTGGACCGACAGTTGTCAGAGATATCCACTGCTCTGCCACACAGTCACACCTATACACATTTTTACCAGGCTTGAAAACATCTCCCTCTCAAACATGTTCTCTTTTTTTCACCTGGCATAGTGACCATGGGTGTACCAGCCCAGAGTACATCCATGCCCGTGGTGTGGCCGTTGCAGAGTGGGGTGTCCAGACACACGTCGGCAAGCTGGCCCCTCCTCACATGTTCCTCCTTGGGTGCAACAGGGGAGAAGATGATGCGGGAGGCAGGCAGGCCCATGTTCTGGGCATACTGCTGAATGTTGGGCTCCCCCACAGCAGGAAAACGCAGCAGCCAGAGCACACTGTTGGGCACACGCTTCAGGATCTGACCGGGACAGAGAAGAAGGGATGTTATGAAAATTTACTTTTCATAAAATTACTAAAATATTACTTTATTTATTACCTTAAAAGGTGCAGTGGTCTCAATATTTTCCAGAGCTGTATGTCATTTTATCCATATAATCATGTCTATCAATGAATTGAACTCTTCCACAGAGAAGGAACTTTCTGATCACTGAGCTATAAAGGTCACAAAGATGAGTTTAATGGTTGATCTTACATTGGCCCACATCTGCAATGTAGGAGGATCTATCTTGTAGAGCTGATTAAAGTTGCAGTAGACGATTGAATCCTCTGGCAGGCCATACTGGGAGCGGGTCGTCACCACAATGGTGCGTGGCACCTCCTCTCCGGTGGCAGCTTTGTTGTTGATCTAAGACAGACATCAAATGGTCGATGAGAGGGAGGACAAATGGAGTCTGAATAAGTTCCTCCCACGGTCCAGAGGGTGTGACAAGAGAGGAGGATGAGAGGCAGGTGTAAGTAAACAGATGCAGGAAAGCAAATGTGCTTTTACAACTGTTATGGGCAGGTTAGCAGTGCTGACTGCAGCTGCATAACATTGAATCAGCTGCTTACAAAGGGTTCCTTTATGGATGAAATGCTGGCTAGCTAACAGAACGACACTATAAAGTGGATACTTTCAGTTTAGATCAGTGAATTTTGTTACATAAACCAGCCTAAACACAAATGGCCATGTAGTGAAGTTAATGCAGTTGATTGAATTACTTAAAATTGTTATAATTTTGCACATAATTATAGGCTATATAAAAAACTATACATATTTTGCTAGACATATTAATCTTAAGGCTACAGAACTTTCTCTTCACTGGCACTTCTAGTGCGAAAAGATACAGATGTTAGTTGTAAAATGTAAGTAAACCAATGAAATCTCTTTCTCCAAATTTTTGACAATTTGACATTAGTTTAAACAATAGGTTTGGTAACCTCATAGCTTTCCATAGCCCGCCAGCAGGCCATAGTTAAGGACTACACTATGCAACGCACAAAAATATAATTTTGACTGGTACACATACCATGTATCGTTAGTAAGCTACGATTCTTGTGATTCTATTGATGTATACCCATTTCCAGATTGAATCGCAACAGCAGGTTGAGAGGTTAAATTAACTACCCCAGCTGCAGCGGCCAAGCAAGCTTGAATATTATATAATTGGGTGTGCTCAAACCTTCTGTGAGAGCACAACCATTGTTCTCTCGTATATCTTTATTATTGTTTCTTTTCCCACCACTAAGGATCACTCAATATTTGGACTACGTAGACAACGTTGGTGTCAAAAGGTTCATCTTGGTAGCGATTGCGTTGCTTGTATTTTCATTTACGTACCGTAGCATGGTTTAAGTTGAAATAAAATTTTGTGGCCAAAAGTGACGTAAACGGCGGCTAACTTGCTAGCCACAGTCACTGACGTCACGAAAACACTTGTGACTACCTATAGCAGAACATTAGATTAGCAGCTCGTTAACATCTGGGAGTTAGCTAGGCTAACTATAGCTTTACTGCAAGGCAGCTGCAGAAATGCCACAAGCAAAAAGGCCAGGGTGATGACTATTTACTCATTTTACTTTGTGATATGAAACACAATTGTGAAGTGTAATGTACAATATGAGCTGATATTATTAAGAAAGTACATCTACTTTCGGAAACAGTAGTCTACTATTTCAAGTTCACTGAAGCATTAGCATCATGACATTAGCTTCTGTTGCCCGGGCAACCCATAGTACAGCGGTCTATGACTCATCTGTTTTCAATCGTCAAAATAAACATTCCTCACAAATACATTTTTGTTGTAGGATTTATTATGACATCAGATTACAAGCAGATGATTTGTTGGTATTTTTGGGAGGTTCATGGCCATCAGCTGGGTAGTGCTGGTGGGCTGGATTCTCCCAGTTCCATTCTACAATGCTAGATGGAGCTGTATGGAATTGTCTTATGTTTGTGTGTGATGATGTTATGTTGATAACGTTATTATGTTTACGTCATACATCCAATAAACATTAACTCTGTACTTCACCCGACTTCAGCTAAACGATTGATCTTTCAAATTGCCACGACAAAACTGAGACCAATTGTTACTGACAATGATTGCTTCCAGTTGCCTTTTTTTTGAATGAGCGATTTCCCCCTAAATAAATGTCAAGCTTATTTAAGTTTTTGTGGGCATATTTTCAGTTAGCAGATGGTACTGTTTGAATTGCGATGCCATCAGATAGGCCTACTGCTGGTGACAAAATTGTTGTTAGAATAAACTTCAAAGGGGGTTCTTTATTAATTAATTAATGAATATGAGTAGGCTAAATGCCTGAAAATATCACGAGAAGGGAAAAACTTAAAAGGACGTTTAAGTCATAGAGATTAGGACAATTGTTACACCGGACTGCCCAATTTATTCGTTTTGATTCAATTATGAGGCTGCTTTATAGCCAATCACCGTTCGCTCTTGCAGGAGAAATGAGAAGACAACTGTTTCATTCTACAGTTCACTCTTAGTATTTTAAGTTGTAAATGAGCAGTTTTGGAAAAATTGAAGATGTAACACATTTATCATGTAAAAGAATGATTCTGTGTTCAGCATTCCTTGTGTGTATAGAGAAGCCTACCCCCAAATCTGAACTTTGGGTAACATGAGGCATATGTAAACAAGGTGACCTGGGCTGACCACTCTCTCTTACTGGAGAGGCCATAAAAGATGTCTGGCCTTATCTGTGTTGGGTGAATCATGTGGTCAAGCTTACAGGGGTCAAAAGGCACACATGCACACACTCAACGGCACCAGGTCTACGCAAGGAGCCGATGAAGAAGAACCATGGAACATTTGCATGCCTTTGTCTTAACCAATGACTGTTAAGAGCGGGGCTGCTTAAATAGCTAGCTAGCACAACATGCTAGCAGACAAACTTTGTATTGCAATCAGACTTTGTGTCCTTGCTGGCAAGAATTCAACTATTGTACTTTCTTTGAATCCGACGACTCTGTGCATTACTTGAGAAATTATCTTAACAAGCAGCAACAAATGTATGCTTTTAAAACCATGTAATCTTTATAAATAATAAGTATGCATTCATATTATATAATATTTTATATATATTATATAAAATATACAGAAATATCAGTTGTAGAAATTACAGCTAATAAACGGACCCATCTGAAACTGACGCAAGCTCGCACACCCTACAATTTCCCCGAAAATTGTACCCTCTCTAGTTATTATTGTTGTGGTGGTTGGGATTATGTGTAAGGTTACATGAGGTTATAGTAAACCACACAGTACTTATTAAAAGGGCAATTAATATATAAAAACGAATGTCTTCAAAATCTATTTCTTATTGCCAGCAGCAAGACATGCTACGATTATCTCACATGTATATTATGATTATTTTACCCACCCCTACTCCTCAGTTTGTAATGTACACATTAAAGTTGTAAAAATGTGTCTCTCTTCAGTATTGTTGTGTATGGCTTGTGTTTGAATACAAGCGTGCCAGCCTGTGCGATAAAGTGTTCTACCTGTGTGGTGGCCAGTCCATTGCTGACAGTAAAGCTGTTGATGGTGACCTGAATCTGTCCCTGGTTGATCATATTGATGATGGCCTCTGCTGCAGTGTTCATGGGGATGACAGGCATGGAGAGAGCCCCATTGTTGTCTGAGGACTCCTGGATGTCACACTTCATCTTAAGGGAGGGAAGACAGCAGAGATGGGGATAAATCCAACATAGAGGGTTCGAAAAAAATGGGAAGACAAAAACAAAACAATAATTTAGAAAAATGTAAGACAAAAGATTAATGTTTTCAATTCGCCTCGCGTAAGAGACATGCCAGGATGTTTGACAAGACCAACAGTGGGTGGAGTTTAGAACTTCTTTACCTCATGACCCGGAGGCCTCAATCCTTGGTTCTCACCTTTACAACCTTTACATCGGGCAGGCTGTCCAGGAAGGCCTTCAGGTCAATGCCGTTTAGCACAACTCTGTTGTCGAAGATGTGGCCATTTGACTTGAAGTCAATCACTGCTTTTTTCTGACAAATCACATGTATGACCACAAAGGGGAGGAGAACATGATGATCTTGGAAGGTCAGCAGCTCTCTAATAAATATATAGTTTATGCCCATAGAGACCGAGGTTTAAATCCCACCCATGGATTACCCTGCCTACCTTGAGGTGGGGGAACATGTTAGCATGGTCTCCTATGAAGAAGGTGTTGGGCATATAGGCCAGTTTTTCAGAGTATTGCTCTGCAACCTCAATGGGTGACGTCTCTTTGTCTGAGATTATGTAGTCCATGAAAGGAGCTCCACTGGTGCCAGGGTAACCCAGCCACATGCACTGAGCAAGAAGAAAGGGAGGAGGTAGGAGGAGGACAGCAAGGAGAGAGGAGAACAGACCAAGTCATTCTTCTGATGTCATCATTGCAAATACATTATTATTACGCAATGTTTCCAAACAATTTTTACATTAGTGATCAACTCATCAACTTCCACTTTACTGGTTTTCTACTTTAAATAGGAATCTGTATGCATGTGTGCAGCAGTCCTACCTGGATGGGAGCAGGGCGCAGTGCAAAGAGCTCGTTGCGGGCACCTTTTGTGTAGCCGTTCATGTTGACCAGGATGTGGAGTCCATCCTGTTGGATACGATCGGCAGCCTTACCATTACAGGGTATCTAAGCAACGAGTGGTTAAGTGGAGGAAGAGAAAGAAAGGGAATGGAGAGAGGGCAATTTAACACATGCAAAACTTCTTAGAGACACATGCACTCAAATTGTCTGACAGTGTTTGACCCAGGTTTGGTCTCCAGCACAAGTCATTTAAATCCACCAATATGATGATCAACTATAGTGATTGACCTGGGACAAGTCAGTAAAGTGATGCGCTTCGGCCAACACTTTGACACGGAAGTTGGTGCTGTCATCTGGGCTCAGGGCATAGCAGAACACCTAGGAGAAGCAGACATATGCATAAAAACCATCAGCATATCCCTTCAACTTTCAAAACCGTAATCCTGTTTCCAGGGAACATACTTTTATGTGGTTCACCTTCACCTGTCCTTTGTTAGTTGTCTTTGGCTCAGTGGTAGGGACAGACGATGATAAAAAGTGCCAACGTTTCAATCCATGTTGGAGAAAAGTCCAACATGGATTGAAACGTTGGCACTTTTTATCATATATTTATATACTAGGGGTGGAACGGTACACTGAAGTCACGGTTCGGTTCAACCGCCGTTCAGACATCACGGTTCGAGTTCGGTACAATGGGGGGAAAAGCAAAACAAAAATGCAGAAGCAGGGCTCCAGACTAACTACTGTACATGCAAGTCTTAGCTAAATGTATGATGCGCTTGTCGATCAGTCCTCCTACACCACGACACGATAAGCTACTAGCTGAGCAACAGCGCAAACACAGGCAGGGATACAGTAGCAGCAACGCCGGCCCTGGTCCCTTACATATACAACAAAACATGGACGTTGATGGAGCGCGAGTTGTCAGCTGCACCTGATGGTTGGACCTGAGTGGGAAATGAAAGCGTCAGTTCTACAGACACGGCTCCTGTATGAGCAGCACACAAGCACTCACCTAGCTGAGAAGCTACAGAAAATTGTGGCAGAGTAGAAACTAGAGAGGCCTGGAAATTTGGCATTTATTGGGTGTATACAACGTCAGCACACGTTAACAACAACTTATAGATACTACGCTCTGGATATAAGCGTCTGCTAGACTAAATGCACGTTCTAGTAAGACAGCAATATCAGCGAGCCCTCAGCATTAGTACCGCAGCTAAAAGTCTTGGAAAGTTTAGGCTATTTTTCGCTATACTTACACTACGAACATTCATATTTAGCACTAGCGTTGCATAGGCTACGTCTTTAGTGCTGCTGCTAGCTATCTCTGACTCACTCAGGCACAGCTCGGCTACACAGGTGGCGGCGCCAATCAGTTTCAGAGCTAAGGCGGGAATACAGATTGTCCCTAAAGAACACGAATATCTTACAGTAGTTCTGCATTACATTAATTAATTTGCACGCAAGTTTTATACCCTGTATTCTCCGTGTAATTTCATGAGCCGAACCGTGACGCCCGTACCGTACGAATACATGTACCGTTCCACCTCTAATATATATACACACACACACGGGCGTCACCGCAATGTAACTTGCGGGGGTCACGTCCCCCCCACTTAAAAAAAAAAGTTGTATGAACCCCCCCACATTTGCGATCAAAATATTAGTGCATGACTGGTTTACTAGTCCAGCGATCTTTCCATTGCTTCACAATCAAATCCGTTCCACTTTTTCAGTAGGGAGAATACCCATAGCAATAGAATTCCTAGACATTTAGGAACTCCACGTTTTCTAGACAAACGGCATCACGCATGCAGATTCAATTCACAATCTTTGATCGACGCATCGCGCTTGCAGCTAGCACTTCAGACAAGACGAGATGGACATAAGGAGGTTTTTTTTAGAGGAAGAGGAAAGTAAGTCAGAGTTGCCCAAGTTTTCCCTTCAGTTGCCAAAGCACCCTTATGAGACATTCTCTGACTATAATATACGGAGGCCTTGAAGTACAAAACACACCCCCTAATATGAGTACATCCCCCAAATGAAAACGCCCCCCCCCCCCGAATACGAGTAAACTCCCCCCAAATTGGATGACTTGCTCACCTCCCCCCAATACAAAAACACGTTCCCCCAAATGGAAAACGACATTACATTAACTCAAAAACACATTATATTAACTCTGAACGGAAAGGGTAGGTACTACACTTTAGCGCTGATTGGATGCAATAGGCTAACTTACAAGAAATATGAAATTTATCAACAGAAGTACAAAATGCAATAGCATACGTAGCCTATGCTACATGCTTCGATACCCAAATAAATGTCCTGGTGCACGTAACTCTGTCAGGCTATTGAATTTTGTACTTCTGTTGATAAATTCGGGGGGGTGCATTTTGCATTTTTTTTGTATATCCTCTGAAAGCTTATACCCTCTGGATGTTATCTAATGAGACAAGAGACACGTCCTTCTCTCCATATTAGTATGCTGCCCATGCATGATACATTTGGTATTGGTAAATGTATGGCTGATACTTTTTTGGGCTGTGCCATTTAGGGAAACTGATTCAACCACCTCACCCATGTATTTTCTGAAAGCTTACATCGTAAGGATGTGATCTGCGGAAAAGACTACAGGTTTGAACACACTTTTGACCATTTCTGAACTGTCCAGTCATGCTTTAGGGAGATGCAAACATTTTATGTAGCTTACATAATTATTAGGCTTCTAAACCTATACCAATTGTGAATTTACATACGCTGATAACATGATTTACATCTCAGAAATCTTCATATGAACAATCTACATTAAGCTTATGTCAATTATAAATATGAAAGAATGCTCAATGCATCTCCATGTCTCCTGATATAGCCTAGGTGGTTGAGATTGAGAGTGAGTCAGAGGCAGGGGCAGCATGCAGGGGCAGTGGAGACAGCTCTGTTGCTGAGGTGAGTGCTGAAAGGTGACAGGTAGTTGAAGATGTCCCATTGCTTATTGGGAAGTTAAGTTTTTAAAATATTTAAATTTCCAGCCCCTCATTATGTGTATAACAACTACGGTAGTAATAGTGGTGGTAAATGCACCAGAATGCGGGAACTTGCATCTACATCTTAAAAAAATGTCTGGGGGAGAAACCCACAGACCCCATGTACACTCACACACGTTACTCTACATGTAACGTGCATCTTATCAATGATCTAGGGCAGGGGTCTCAAACTCATTTTCACCGAGGGCCACATCAGCATTATGGTTGCCGTCAAAGGGCCAGTTGTAACTACGATGTAACGTCAGTAACGATGTAAAAACATGGTGTTTTTGTTGTAGCTTTTGTGAACATAGGGCCTATTATTCTGCAATTGAAGTCCGCCTTTTAATTCTTGGACAATCTGCTGTTTTTCTTGGGGGATAAATTTGCACATTTTTCTCAGTGTTTGGTGACAAAATGCAAGCGCATAGCGCAAGAGCAAAACTTTTTTTGCCCTTCATTTGAACGCAGAATAGCTTTTTGAGCTTTATGTAAAATAAACATTGCCGTTTTCCAATTGGTAAAACCTTGTCTAATGAAGGTGATGTCATCATTTCTGGCTCCAAATTGTTGACAAGGGAAGCAGACACATGCTAGCTTGGCTGAGTACGCTAACCAAGTTCGAGAGCGATACCAACTTGGGTTGAATGCCCGAGGACCTTGGCTGAAAATGCACATGGAGTACGTTCGCAGAACCGGCTGCATTGGAGTGCTGTCATTCAAACCATGCTCGCCTTCACCCAGTTAAACTTTGCGTTTAACACTGATGTCTATACACTGCTTTCTAGAGGCGGGATGTCGTCACTTTGCCGTAACACAATCGAAATGCATGGTGAGAGATGTCGTTTATGGTCAATGCACGCTGTAAAGCAGCGTAGACTTATTTCAATAGCCCATTAAGCTTCCGCGCACATTTGGCCCGCGGGCCTTGAGTTTGACACCTGTGATCTAGGGTTTAGGGCTCACACTGTATTTCCAGTAGGTGAGAAAACGTCTTGACACAACAATCTCCTGTTGTGTCTACATTGTGCATGGGCCGGTTACCGGTTTCAAGGTATGTCACGGTTTCAATACTTCAAAAATGTTCCGTTATACCGTTGCTGCGGTATGAGCTGTTTTTTTTTTATGTTTTTATGTCTCGTCAAAGATGGAAAGTGCAGGAATCCCTCAGGTTTGACGCAGCGGTGAAAGTAACCCTTCGGTTGCAATAAGTTAAGAGTGCTGGTATGTTTAGTACTGGTGAAATAAACTTTGAAAAGTACTATTGGCATGCTACCGAATGACGCAGACAACACAGCTAATTAACTAGCTAGCATCAGCTAGTTTCACGTTAGCCTACGTTACACCAGAGTAGGGGTGGGCGGTGTACCGGTATGAACGCAAATACCGGTATTGTGTTGTACCATGATATGGATTTTGCCATATCATGGATATCACGATATATTAATAAATGTATTAGTAAAGTATTTGGTATAAAATATAAGTCAAGCGATACTGCCTAGTGGGCTGGTTCAAATTTCTATCTTTTACAAAAAATACATGCAGCATGGACGCTGCACGCATTGCATTGTGCCAGCCAATGAAAGTCAACAAACAAGCTAGCGCAACTCCAGAGGACGCAAACATTCATATGAGTAAATTGCTTTTGTTGGCAAGTGTAAGCAAGCGTTAAGGCAATTGCACACAGAGTCCGAAATTCGTATCCGAAATGTTTGCAGTGCCCTGTGCGCATACTAAGACATACTGGAGCAGCCCAGTCTTTTATATTGTCTGACGTATTACCTTTCTCTAATGACACTTTTGTGTGCTGGTGCAAGGCATCGAAATGGGCTTCGTATCTGTACCGCTCCATCAGGTACATCTGACCTGTGGCTTGGCAAATGGGGTGTTCAAAGTGGGCGTGTGCGCCCGTCTTTGCCCGTTAGGGGTGTTACGTTTCTGCTAGGGAACGACATTGCTGGTGGGAAAGTAATGCGAGTTTTAGAGGTACAAGAGCGACCTGAGATTCTGCAGCCTGATGTGTTGGCACAGGACGTCCCTGAAGTATTTCCTGTGTGTGCAGTCACCCGTTCCCAAGCACGTAGTCAGAACGAAGCAGTAGACTTGTTGGACACCCTGTTCGCGACTGTTGTCTGGCCAGCCTGTGTCACCACCAGTGTTTTTTCAGGCTACTGCTGAGCCGAGTGTCCAGCTTAAGGTTGGGGTTGAGTGCGATACTTCCACCCCAGAGGCAATCAGGTTACCTATGGGCCGTGATAGTCTTAGAGGCCCAGAAGGGAGACGGCTCTCTAGCCAGGTGTTTAGCTGCTGCTCTTGTTCCAGAGGGAGCTAAAAACACAGCAGCGGCTTATTTCATGGAGCATGGTCTCCTGATGCGGCGGTGGAGACCGCATGCTAGTTCTGATGAGTGGGGTGATGTCGTTCAGCTTGTTGTGCCTACACGGTACCGACAGTCCGTTCTGTCGCTGGCTCATGACCATCACAGGTCCGGTCATCTTGGTATCACAAAGACTTATGACCAAGTGTTGAGACATTTCTTCTGGTCAGGTCTGAAACAAGACGTGTCTAGGTTTTGCCGCACATGTCATGTATGTCAGATCACGGGGAAACCTAATTAGGTCATCAAGCCTGCCCCTCTTCACCCGATCCCGGCTGTAGGGGAACCGTTCGAACACGTACTGGTCGATTGTGTTGGTCCTCTTCCGAAGTCGAAATCTGGCAACCAGTTCCTCCTAACAATAATGTGCCTTGGTACCCGGTACCCTAAAGCGGTCCCTCTTAGGAGAATAACAGCCCAGTCAGTAGTAAGGGCCCTGATCAAGTTCTTTTCTACTTTTGGCCTCTCTAAGACTGTACAAACCGATCAAGGTACCAACTTTCTCTCTGGTATATTCAAACATGTACTAACATCACTGTCCATAACACACCGGACCTCTAGTGCTTATCACCCAGAGTCGCAGGGAGCACTTAAAAGGTGGCTTCAGACCTTTAAATCAGTGCTCCGCAAATACGTCATGGAGAGCGGTAGGGAATGGGATGAAGGCGTTCCCCTGGCTCTGTTTGCAGTGAGGGGCGTAGTGCAAGAGTCCCTGGGTTTTAGTCCAGCAGAACTGGTGTTTGGTCACACTGAGGGGCCCTTTGGGAGTTTTGAGGGACCAGCTAACGGGCGAGAGTTCACCCACACAGCGAAACGTGTTGACCTACGTGAGTCATTTTCGGGAACGACTGCACGAGGCTTGCAGTATCGCTAAAGAGAATCTCTGTATTGCACAACAGGGTATGAAGCGGCAGTTCGACAGGAAAGCACTCCCACGGTCTATGCAGCCGGGTGGCCTGGTGTTACTACAAATTCCTGCTAATTTTATGAATGCTCGTTTCACAGGACCGTACACCGTCGACAGGAGGTTGAGCGACACTGACTGGTTTTCTATCTCCTATCGGGGGTTTGGATCAGAGTGTGTCACATCAACATGGTGAAGTTCTACCACCCTAGAGGTGACGTCCATACTGAGACCTGCGGTGAGCCTCCTGTGGCCACTGCTGTAGCGTCGGTAGCTGTGAGCTCCACTACTCCTCTCACGGTGTGTGATGAGGATGGCCTGAGCATGCGAAATGCCTAGCAACCGACCCCTAGGCTGTCCAACTCAGATATGTTGTTGAGACTTCCGTCCTTAATGCCTCATCTAAGCACAGAGGTAGAAATGTGGTAGAAATGTTTGTCATATGCATAGATGTATGTGTATGAAATCTATAAGCTTTTATGTTCATTGGTAAGAGACAGGAAGGGAATATAATTAAGTTGAGTTCAAAGGAATGTGAAGTGCTGATGGCTCTGTGGGCAGCTTGCCCTGGGGGATGGGTGAAGCATCTTATATGGCCTTCTGTCCCCTAGTCAGTGTAAGGGGCTATTGACGTAGTTGCTCTGAACTTTGGCTAGAAGGACTGTGTCCTGTTTTATTGTTTGTGTTAATTAAAAGTATTGTTTGAAGATGACCACACAAAGGACAGTTGACCATTTGGCTGACCAACTCCTAGAGTTTTATTATCTACTGCCCTGGAGAGAGATGCCACATCAAAGAACTGTGAGACAATTGGTATGGAGATGTATTGTTTCAAACAGTCACTGAGTTGAGTTAGCCAATCACAGAGTTTGCTACATTGATTGATTAACCTTATAGAATGCCATTTGATCTAAAGTTTATATAAGGCAGTGCATGTGTAATAGGTCTCTATCACTCTTGCGAACGATTTGTGACAAGCGCACCCTTTGTAATGACTGATCACAAAGTGCTTTGTTGAATTTTAAGTGTGTACAAGCTAAATAAATTAAATTCAAACCGCCATTTTGACTATGTTCAAATCTACACAGTCCAGCTAGAATTTTCTTTCACAGAGGGCAGGTTTGCTTATGTTCTTTTCTTTGGTGCCACTGATTGTCCTCTTTGATCCCGGTGTTGCTGTGTATAACGAATAAACGTTACATTATTTATATTGAGTATCTGGTTTGTGTAACTGCACCCTCACTGGCTTTACCTGTAGCCCTATGTTGCGTACTTCCACTCCGAGCCATTGGGAGGCGTAACAGTGACAAATAAGAAAATGCATACATTTCTGTCATAAGGTAACTTTACAGCAAAGCCTTTACTGTACGTAGACTGATCAGGCTTACTGTCGTGCATAGTCACCCCCCAAAGGGCCCTTCTAAGCCAGGAAAAATCCTGATGCTATGCAATTATATCACCCCAGTATACATAATTGACTGAAAGTTTGCTTCATGGGTGTTTATCTAAGCAGACGTTCGTATCGCCTGTTAAAAAAAGTGTAAATATTTAAATATCCTCTTCTGAAACCTAAAAACGCCTAAACAGCATACCCAAAGTAAATTGACTGCTTTTCTTGAGCTATTTGGATTTGATGCATGTAAATGGATTCTTTTGAAAGCTGACACTCTGAAGTTATGTTTCTTGTTGTCAGGACCCCTGTCAGTCCTACTGGTGTTGATAAACAGAAGCTTGAACACAAGGAAAGTGAAAGTTTCTATTTCCGCCTAGATTTTGTTATTTAAAACAAAGGCCTGAAGAGGCCTAGAGGTAGTAGGTATTAGCTGGAAGACAGAATTGGACCACAGGTTGGAGCCTTACTCAATTCAGATCAAAAGTCAAACATAATACCACAATATATTCATATTTGACACATGTTTTTATAAGAGTACATCCAGGCGTTTTCTAAAAGGGCCTTTTGGAGACTCCAGAATGACCCTTCTCACCAAGGTCAAATTCTTAGGATAAAAAGGTATAATTGTTATCTCTAATGAAAGGTGGTACTTAGAACTATCATATATAACAGCTAAATCCATCATTTGTATTACTGAAACACAAAAACTGAAGCATGAACACATTGGAGTGCTTTATCTGATTCCCAGGATTGGCACACAAAGAACACTGACATATTGCGCAATCGACTTTTATTTTGAAGGCTCCACAAAACCTGGCATATGGGGTATCGCCATTTACAGCTAGCGCTAAGCTACAAGGATAACTAGCTCATTTCAGGCCCAGTTCAAGCCAGTTAGAAAAAATCGTGTCGAGGGGGCGGGGGCAGGACGCACAGACCTGGTTGGCTTTAGAGGGCTGTCACCGGGGCATGGAAGCTCCTATTGGTCAGATCGATATGTCAATAGAAACCTCTGAGTCTAGCGGCCATTTTAAGACCATCCCCGCCTTCGAACTCGACTCCAATTTCTTTCTACAAGCGATACCAATTTAGAGAATGAAAAATAATAATTTGACGAAGGAAGAATGAAGCAACAAGATCGTGGCTATGTGTGGATATAATTCATTGTTTGGACAACTACTCGACATGGTTTGATACTTTGGACCCTTGGGAATGTAAGCAGATAAGGTTTTGATGAGTTGTGTGCATACCTGGAACATTCCTACGTAATCGTAGGTAAGTACAACTTTTTTCTGTAGAATTGTTGAAAGAACGGTCACCGGACAAAGATGTTGACGGTACTTTCTGTTGCGAGTTGAGCTTGAATTGGTTTATTTAAATGGAAGCACAAGAATCGTAGCTTTCCAACGAGGTATCATATGTGTAGCAGTCTAAAAAAAAAAAAATGTTCAATTGAATGCATTTTCACTGAGGGGGGGGGGCGCAAAGCATTTCTGGCTCGCCAGCGAGCCAAGGATCCAGAACAGGATAACCGACTTTGGACCAAACAGTTTTGTTATTTTGAGTCCTTCCTTGTTGCACTGAAAGATAGTGTGCCAACATGGTGAAGTGTTAACAGTGATATATTTTACAGTAATAGTCCCACCAACCTCAAACTTCTCAGAGTTGTGCATGCCAGGGATGGACTGCATTAAGTGGGAGGTGGGGTGGTTTCCGAAATCAGAGCTGACATAGCCCACCCTCAGACGGCCGCCACTGGTCTTCAGGTCCTTAGGGTGCTCATAGGGTGGCTTGTGAAGGGCGTTGATCTGTAGGCCACAGAAAGAGGAGGGGTCAAATTTGTAACACACACACACCCACCCCCCCCCCCCTTATGGCACTGGTTGCATATGACCTGTTCTTGTTTGGTGTCACTTGCCTTGAACCCAAAATGCTTCCACACAATGGATGACAATCCGATTCTCGGGACAAAGCCCTCGGCTACGTTAGAATTGTTCTCACTTTACTCTCTCCTCTAACCGTCTGCATCTATAAACTAAGCTGCGTGGTGCAGGGAACAACTTTGATTGGCTCATGGAGGCACGGGATCAGATATTAGGTGTACTCGACACCATGCAGCACCGCAGCCGGCCAAATACATAAAATGACACATTTTTCGACTTAAGGGAACCGTTTATAACTCCTCCCCGACTGCAAGCAGCAATGCTCGCTGGTCGTTTCATGCAGACGCAGCCGAATGCACCTATTGGTTTACGGAGCACTAGATTGGCTAATACCATTAAAGGAGTCATTGACTGGGTTTTTGGGTATTTCACACTGTTCCTTAAGGTCTCCAAATAGGGTATGTAACATTGGTTGGGCTGAAAATGGCCCAGGTGCTGTTCCCCCCTGGTACTTTGTACCTGGTCTTTAATGCTATGCTCATGAATATATAGATGAGCTGCGCGCTGATTGGTTGTGAAGCTGCGGAGCAAAAACGCAACATGGCCAACCGCACAATGAAACATCGAAGGTGGAGACTTGAAATAAAAATGTGTAAATAAATCTACACAACACTGTTTTCAACATATTGACTAGATATCATTTGAAATGATAACGTTAGTTGTTTCCACTTCTGTTGGAAACAAACAGGATCGACTTAGGTGGGTAACGTTACAGTTTAGCAACCAAACTATATCGTGATTCAACTCAGCTTCAGTTAGCTTGATATCTTGCTGAAAAATAAAATGAAAAATAACCTGACAAAGATCTGCACAAACATGCATCGTGAAATGTAGATTTACATGACAACAAAGATTATTTATTTGAATGAGACAGTCAGTAACATGAAATAAGGTGTTAGCCCCATTGCCATAAACTAAGCTAAATCATCACATATTCTAACTATGCTCTTGCATTAGCAAGCTTAACTAGTTTAAATGCCTACAGTCTAGGTGTTTTCGCTATCTAGCTGTACTTGCATTCCTTACAAATCCACGTTAATAAAAAGCAGATGAGCTAGAGTCTAGCTAACACTGACTCGACGGGCATGGCTGATTATTATTATTAGTTTGTTTATACCGTAGCGTAAAAGATCCCTGTGCAGTTCGACCCTCAATTACACATTTGCGCAAACCATTTCACCAAGGACGGTTTTGAAAACCTGGGACAATGTAAAGCTGAATTTGCTATGAAGCTGTTGCTGAAAAGAGATGTGTTCCGACCTTATGATCATCACAACCGCAAGCAGTAGTATGATTTTGTCGGTAACAGTTAACTAGGCGGGCCCATTATCTTCTATTCAAACTCGCCAACGTTCCAGACCCCATTATCGTCCACAACCGTTTCTTCCGTTAATGTCTTAAAGATATGCAGCAGCAACGAAAGAAAATAACTCATCTGTATGTACACATCTTATATTGCTGCACACTAAATTACAGCTTCTTACTTTGAGATTTGAGTGTGTAAATACGCTCTCAAACCGTTTATGTTGCATCTGCCTTCCGCAGCGTCAAACTTGACATTTCTCCATTTAAAGTTGTTGGGTGGACGATAATGGGACCCCTTAAGGCCGATTTATAGTACTCCGACACAGACGGACGGAGTCGGACGGATTAGTTGAATTTATAGTACTCCAAAGGCTGTGGGTGCTGAAAACAATTCACTGCCAGAAGAGTAGGTGGCACCGCACTACGATGCTAGCTAGGTTATCGAAAAGTCGAAGCAAATTGACAAATTAACTTTCATCAATAAAATAAGCACATTTTCAGCAACTACACTGCCCATTTCTCGTCACATTTTAATTCAGATGCTGATTTACATGTACTGTTTAGCTGAAATATGAATTGTAAACTTACTGCAATGTTGGTCACAGCAACCCTGCCCCAGACGCAAGCGGTTCTTAATACGGACCAATCACAGCCAAGGGCATTACGGATCCGTATTGCGCTGTGAGTACTAGGTCACCACGCGGATGGCATGACTGCGCATCAGCCAATCGGAACGCTCGTACTAGTAACTTTGAGTCTTGTTTTTAACTCAAGTGTTGTCTCATGTGAGGCAGTTGTTTTTGTTTGTAATAAATAATCAAGTGTGATGATGAAATACGGTATGGTTATATAGTACCATTTCTTAATTAAATTGACTATATTTACTATTTCAATTACTATACTGTGATATATACCGTAACCGTGATATAAAATTACTCATACTGTGTTAGGAGATTTTGGCCATATCGCCCACCCCTAATGCCACTACAGTGAGGAAGACTGGCAAGTAAAATTGGCAGTACTTCTCACAGAGAGTTTTTCAGAGAGACATACTGCTGACAATTTGGCTGATAAACTAAAGGAATCCGTGGATAATTGGAGGCTAGCTGGCCGAATAGTTGCTTGCATGCATGATAACGCCAGGAATATAGTTGCGGCAAATGATCCCACTAGAGCGAGTTGGCAGTCACTCCCATGCTCTGCACATCCTTTACAGTTAGCCATCAATGATGGCTTTGCTCTTGACTTGCATAGGGTCATCGCAGCAGCTGGGAGGTTAGTCAAACATTTCAACCAAAGCACACCTGCTACCAAAGCATTGGATGAGAAGCAAGGACAACTACAACTGCCAAAGCACCGCCTGATCCAGTCGTGCAAAACGTGATGGAATTCGGTCTGTGATATGTTTGAGAGGTTAATGGAACAACGATGGGCCGTCACTGCAGTACTGTCCGATCGTACAGTGAATAAAATCCAAAATGCCAGAACTCTCGATATGAAAGACGAACACTGGCAGCTAATGGAAGACTCCCTACCAGTGTTGAAGGCACTTAAGTGTGCTACAACTGTGTTGTCTTCAGAGACGGAGGTCTCAATCTCAAGCACATACCCAATAACCTTCGGCCTGATAAATGTTCATCTTAAGAGTGATGGAGGCCACTCCAAAATAGAAGCGTTCAAGGCCGAACTGCGGTCCCAGCTGGCCAAACGAATGAAGGTAGGCCTACGTCTGTTTAATAATACATTTATATTTGACGTTCCCTAGAACTACTAGCTATTTGTGCATGGGCTATTGATAGACCGGCTCCAATGTTCTCTTTTCTGCCTCTGCAGGTCGATTCGGACAATTTCCCTTCAACGTCGCCCGCAATGATTGCTATGATCTTAGACCCTCGCCACAAACATCTGGGATTTATCAAGCCTTCACAAAAGCCACCACTACTGTTGAACAGATGGATGCAACAGAGCGCAAGAGCACTGCCGCAGAGAAGTGCTACTGCTGCGCCATAGCTGCGCTTTTGGGTGAGAATTACACGGCTCGTCCAAATGATGTAGATGCAGAATTGGATAGCTACCTCAACGGCCATCCACCTCCCCTGGATTCAAATCCCACAGACTGGTGGAAAAACAACAAAGATACCCAAGAGTGGCTAAATTGGCACGGTGCAATCTATGTACACCCGCAACCTCCGTTCCGTCTGAACGAGTTTTTTCAGCTGCCGGACTGACAGTGAATCGACTGCGCACACGCCTTACCCCAGAACAAGAACACATAGATGGGCCTGTGATAGGTAATGTATGCCCAGGCAGTCAATGCAGGCAGTTGTTTAATAGCCTGATGTTTGTTAGCCATTTCTCAGAGCCTACAGTAGGCTAGCATGTAAGGTAGCTATAGCCTACATCTCGCTAATAAGTTGCCACGACTGTCAGTTTAAAACAATGACGTTAAGTAGCGTAGGCTACCAGTAGGCCCAGTTAAAACTCAATTGTCAAATAATTAGCGTAGAGAAGCCTGACGTTTAAAAGGATGGATGTAAGCCTTTAGTTGAACATGAAAACTCCTGTAAAGTCCTATCTGGTGCACTTCTACACAGCCATCATTGAGTCCATCCTCACCTCCTCCATCACCATCTGATACGCTGCTGCCACTGTCAAGGACCAGAACAGGCTGCAGCGTATCATCCGCACTGCTGAGAAGCTGATTGGCTGCAATCTGCCTACTCTCGAGGACCTGCACACTTCGAGGACCCTGAGGTGAGCGAGGAAGATTGTGGCCGACTCCTCCCACCCTGGACACTCCCTGTTTCAGTCACTCCCCTCTGGCAGAAGGCTGCGGTCCATCGGGACCAATACCACACGCCACAAAAACAGTTTCTTCCCATCCGCTGTTGGCCTCTTCTAAATCCACTTAGTATTGCTAGTTTATGTACCCTAAGTATAGTTAGACCATATTTTTTAGACTTTTTTTTAAATATTCCTATATGTTTAATGTATGTACCTTCCTGCCAAAGCAAATGCATTGTCTGTGCAAACTTTCATGGCAATTAAAATCCATTCTGATGAAAAGCATACTTTTGTTGCTGCTCATTTACACTTCAAAATATTAAGAGTGAAGTGCAGAATTAAACAGGGTTGACAAAAGTAGTATGTAACATAGTTGAAACAGTGGCATCCAGTGTTTCCCACAGATTAGAAATCTATTTGTGGCGGGTAGGGGGGGTCGAAGTAATTCCTTTGTTAATAATTTGTTACACAGAACTTTATTATATTAAATATTAATCCAAAATGATTCAAAAAATCAACAACGACAAACAAATAATCTCTGCAAATGCAGGTAGCAACGCTAGTGCTAAATAACGATTTAACTGGTCGGCTCCATGACGCCGGTTAAGTAGCTAGCTCCTCAGACTTCTCACCAAAAGAAGGGGAATCTTCGACATGTTTGTATGTACCTAGCGAAAAGTAGCCTCAACTCTCTTAGACCTTTAGTTACGCCACTAATGGTGAAGGCTCGCTGATATAGCTGTCGGTCTTACTAGAACGGCGTAGGTATGCATCGTTGCTAACGTGTGCTGACGTAATGGCTATGTGCGTACGTGAGAAAGACCCGTGAGCGCAGCTGAACGAATACGCTGCGTGTTTTAACCTAAATATTGTAAAAATTAAAATTAAACAAATATTACGAAATGCAATATGTGGCGCCGGTGTTGATTCTGTGGCGCACCGCCACAAATTAGTCTACGTGTGGGAAACACTGGCATCAAAACAAAGACATTGGGCAATCCTGGGGAAAATGGTCCTAACCTAGCCTGGCTGCCCCCCCCCGCCCACAAAAAAATTTGGTCGGGAAGTTGGGTCTGGAGGGTCTCGTATTGGGGAAAAACTACAGAAAACCAGAATCTGGGAGTACCAATGAAATTGCCAGGGCGGCCTTTATACGATGATGGACAGATGATCAACAGTAACGTAATCAACAACGTCACGAAAGAGCGCTTGGGTTGAATTCGTTTTCAACAAACAACATATTACGTTGCTCTGATTGGTTGTAGGTCTATCCAATTGAGCGAAGAGGCATTTGTTTTACGAGTTCGGTTGAAACACGCCCCGTAGTCACAGCCCAACGGAGAGTTCAGACTCATATTCTGACTAGAATTATGAGTATGACAACGTCAGGCTAGTCCTAACCTATATAATGACTTAAATTTCCCTTCAAGTTTTTTTCCTTCTAGTGATATTTTTAAGCACTGGTGCACAGTGCCCGTGTTAAAATAGGTGGCGCATACACACAGATTCCTGGAATTATAAATAGGGTACAGTGCCCGTGATGCAGCTGGTGATAATAGTTCTTCTCAGTGGCTTTGGTACCTATATTTCTCAGATTACAATTGAAATTCTCTGTCATCTCTGAAGTACTTGTTCAACCTCATCTATTTTAGTCACTTATGCACATCATTGCATTGCAATTTCTCATAATTGGTGGGCTTTAAAGTTAAATCCATCAATCTGGAATTACGTACATTTATAAATTAGCTAATGTTAGCAAGCTAGATGTAAGCGAGGAGACTGACAACTAACTTTGTTATCAAAGTCATACGATGTGTCCACAAATGTCTTGGACGCAGGTAGCCACTAAGTGGCTGAAAGAGCATGCACACGTACCACGGGGGGACAGAGGGGGTGACTGAGTGGGAGACAGAGATGCTTTTCTAAAACAACAGTGCAAAACACAACATTAGTGATGAGAAGTAGGGCTGAACGATTTAGGAAAAGCTAATAGCGATGAATTTGAACGATATTGCATTTGCGATTTAATATGCGATTATTATGATTTATTATTAATAAAAAAAAATATATACACTATTGATCTCCTGTCAGCAACATAACACACAAAGTTCAGAACAATTTAACAATTTAACATACCGCAGGGGTACTCAATTAGAAACCCAAAAGGTCCACTCACCAAATTTCCATGCAGTCCAGGGTCCGGAACAGTGATGGTTTATTTTTCTGGCCCTAACCTCAGAGTTCTGGGGGTAATTTTGTTTGTCACTATGGGGGTAATTTTGTAACGTCACTATGACACAAAGCATAAAAAGTGTTTATGCTTTGTGTCATAGTGACGTTTCACGTTACCACTTTTGACAAGGGCAACCATCTCATTGCAGATTAAACACATCTGTTTTGTGCATGCTGGTATTTGCGATTTTCTGAATAAACTTTTCGCTTTTTGTCAGGTTGTTTCACCATGATTTTCGCTAAGGAAGAAACAGGTGACAATAGCAAATCGATTAGCCTGAGTTGTTGCGAATGACACGCACAACCTGCGTGACCCACAGAGGTTGCGGCCAACGGTGAGTGAGAGTTGTCATGGTGATTCCAGTTATTACAGCTCCTGATTAAACCTTTGGATTGGACACGGAAGATAGAAACCACATCTAGTAGGAAAAAAATCTAGGCGGAGAATCATGCACCAATGAAAACTCGCTTGTATCATGACTGAATTAGAATGTTGATTTTGGCTTCGGTCCAACTTGTATTGCGTCTGGGTCCGGAGTCCACCTATTAAGTACCCCCCCGACATACCGTCTGTACCTCTGAAATTATTTTGGTAAATCAAAGCTAAACGTAGGCTAATAACATGTGCGTTGTACTTTCTCAAGGAGTAGGGTCACATATGTGATTGTTCGAATGTGGGTCCCACAGCACAACAACACAAATATGTGATTTTGAACATTCCAATTGATTATTCTCCGATAGATAACTATGCAACAAACGCTTTAGTTTGGCTTCAAAACGTACTAATGAGAAGGCTAACAAGAAACCCTAGCATGGTAGTTGCATTGCTACGAGTATTATGCTAGGTAACTTAGCCTGAAAGCTAACTAAACCTAGCTAGCTACCATTTCGGGAAAATAACTTGTGCTGTGGGGACCGTCGGAAGGTTAAATCTTAAAAGAACAAGAAACACTGTCTGAACATACCTGATCCAGTCAGTAGCCTAACAGAAACAGTATGGCATTGACAGCAATAGTGATCCTTATGTATGTGTATTCCTGTCAGTATTGGGTGTAACGCGTTACAGTAGTCAGACTACTTTTGTTACGTAACGAGTAACTTAACGTGTTACTTATTTAATTGAATGAATCCGTTACTAGTTCCTTGTTCAAACAAGTAACGCGTTACTTAATTTAGTCTTTTAGTCGCGAGCCCTCAGCATGAAGCTAAAAGTCTAGGAAAGTTGAGGATATTTTTCTCACGAGCCAAATTTACCCAGCGTCATGGAGCCGACCAGCTAAATAGTTATTCAAGACTTGCATGTACAGGCATACGTAATGTCACATTAAATAATGTATTGAACTCAAGCTTGTGTGATATGTTGCTGTATCGTTCAGTGGTTAAGGTTTAAGATTTTACAGTCTGGTTCAGTAAATAAGTGAACACCATTTTGCTACCATATACATAGCTATAGCTTAGCTTTGTTTTGCTCTTAGATTCAAACCTAGCGTTGGTAATTGTAGACTTGCTAACTACTAGACTACTCTGCCTGGCATTTTACAACATTATTTATTGATTAAAGAGTTTCTTTTTTCAATAACTTTTGCTTTTCATTATGGTGGATTTTTACCTTGATCCGTCTTGCTGTGTAATGAGGATTAATTATGTTATATGCGAATGACAGAACATTCAGTACAATATGTGCTATTGCTAAAGTCAACCCATTAAATGTGCCTTCTGGGCATAAGTGACCAATGTGAATTGTCTTAGAAATAAAATACCTTTCTAATGTAACGCAAAAGTAACTTACCGCCTTACTCTCTACAGCAAGTAACTAAGTAACGTAACTAGTTACTTTACAAGGAATGTAACTAGTAACTGTAATTAGTTACTTTAAAAAGTAACGTTACCCAACACTGATCACCGTACTGAGGGGCATCATATCTTTCATGATGAATGCTGTTAAGGCTTGAGTAATTTCCACGTGCCGTTGTCAAGTACGTGAATTGGAGTTAGGCTTTTAAACTTTTCGATCAGTGATCCTGTCAGGTGGTATTTGGCTTATTTGACACACTGGTGTTCGGCATTTTTGCTATGCATCGTAAATTGCTTTGTGGTGTTAGGGCTAAATTAGGTTGGTGGTGTTGCCCCGTGAGGTAGCAACATTAGCCAGGCAGGTTTTGCACCATACTTGACACTGCGCAGCATCTTTTTAAAAGGCGAAATATTCCCACACAACTGACTTGCTGTGCCTCTTTGAAACTTCAGCGTCTGTAGTGTCAGGTTCTGTCGAGCCTGAGGCCATCGTACAACAGGTCAAGGTAAAGTGTAGCGTATTTTTCATCTGCAAACTGCTTTACTCTTGCCTGTCACGAGACCAAATTAAAATCAAAGCCTTTGTGTTTACAAAATTTTCTGCACATTGCGATATTATCGCAAATTGAATTAATGGTTCATCCCTAATGAGAAGTGTAGTTATATTTTCTGTTCATTTTTAAACTTCATGAAACTATGGCGGGACACATTAGACCAGGGGTGGCCAACCCTGGTCCTCGAGAGCCTCAGTCCTGCATGTTTTAGATGTTTGCCTGCTCCCGCAAACCTGATTCAAATGAACGGTCATTCTCAGGCTTGGATAACGACCATTCATTTGAATCAGGTGTGCTGAAGCAGGGAAACATCTAAAACCAGGGTTTTTCCTACATAGAGAAAATGTTGGCGCGCGCCAAAGCCGTTTTCCCGAGCGCCAATGACAATCCCAGGCGCCAAAGGCAAAAAAAGTCAGGGATGAAGAAAATAAAAAACCTGTGTTTCATCACGAGTGCAATGCATGTCAGCGAATATGTTCTCAATAGTATGTTTCAAGTAGGCTACAGCCGAACCCTTGTTCTGTTTTGATCAATAATAATCAAGTTGATAAGCGTGTCTTCGTGTTTGTCCATTCGCGCACCTCACAGTTGCATATTGATCAAAGTGGCCACTAAACTGTCGTTCCGCTGCGAGGGCCAGCCCGACGTGCACGAATAGTACACCTGTCCCCTACAAATGCAAATGACATTTCCACTCAAAATGCTGACAAAAGTTTGATTTACGATTTCAAATGCAGCCTCGATTGGTATTCTTAACCTGGAATCATAACATATAGTGCATTGTTTCCTCTATGGCTACATTTCTGCCGCCACGGTATTAAAATCAGGCTGTACAAAAGTTTAGTCCGTATAGCCTATCAGCAGTGACTGTTAGAGTGCATGTCGGAGAATAGCACGGACACATGCTTCACACCGCAGTTGAGATTGCGTGTGCGTCCTTGAGAACTGTAAATCGTATAACATATGTTGTCAGTTCTTAAGCCCGTTATTGTATAAGTCTATAGTTCTTTTAAATACTACAAATTTAAATCAAGTTACATTTTACATTTACATTTATTCATTTAGCAGACGCTTTTATCCAAAGCGACTTCCAAGAGAGAGCTTTACAAAGTGCATAGGTCACTGATAATAACAACAAGATAGCCCCACAGCATTGCGGGTAGTCAAAAACAAGAAGTACATATTGTGAACAACCAAAAAATAAAGGGAAGAAACCATAAGAGCATGTAGTTAAACAAGTTAAAATTACACAACATTAATCTCTAAGTGCAGGTGTACCTGTAGGAAAGCAATAAAAATAGGATTAACTAAAATAGAATACAACAGTTTAAATCAGCTACCACTAACCAACAAGAGCAACAGTCTAAGCAAGAGTCATTGTGATCCTTGAGGAAACTAGCGTTGGGTTCAGCAAACCTTTCCTAAGTACCATTGTACTCCCGGAACAAGTGCGTCTTGAGCCTTCTCTTGAAGGTGGAGAGACAGTCCGTGTCTCTGATGGAGGTGGGGAGTTGATTCCACCACTGCGGTGCCAGGCAGGAGAAGAGCTTGTGCTGGAACCGGGTGGTCTTGAGAGGTGGGACCACCAGGCGGTTGTCTGAAGAAGACCGTAGGTGGCGGGTGGGGGTGTAAGGCTGCAGGAGAGACTTGATGTAGTCGGGCGCAGTCCCGTTCACTGCTCGGAAGGTCAGTACCAGGGTCTTGAATCTGATGCGGGCTGTTATGGGTAGCCAGTGGAGGGAGATGAGGAGCGGGGTAACGTGGGAGTGTCTGGGTAGATTGTAGACCAGACGGGCCGCTGCGTTCTGAATCCTCTGAAGAGGGCGGGTTGCGCATGATGGGAGACCGGCGAGCAGCGAGTTGCAGTAGTCCAACTTGGAGAGGACAAGTGCTTGGACAAGCAGCTGGGTGGAGTGCTCAGACAGGTATCTCCTGATCTTCCGGATGTTGTAGAGGGTGAATCTACACGACCGGGAGACCGCAGCAATGTGGGCCGTAAGGGAGAGTTAACTGGTGATTTTCATTGTTTGTATTCTTCCCCTGCTAGCTAAATTGCACATGTCTGTTGATTTGATAGCGATTGCTGCCCTTTCTCAGGTTTGTATTTTAGGTGCATAATTATGCTGAAGTAGTTTTAATTTATAAAAAGTGGGTTTATTGTTAATATTTGCTACAGAATGCTTAGCCTATCAAGATCAAATGAAGCAGGCAGTGTACATGCTTCAGAGTGGCCTACCTTAATCGATAGGCTAGGCTACTGACCATTTACAATAAGTTGTTACGTCAATTATTAATTGGCAGCATTTATGCCATTTAGAACATACCTTATAACTTTATTGCTTTAGGGGAAATAGGACAAAAATATGTCTGTGTGTGTGTGTGTGTGGGGGGTTATTCCCAAACACTTGGGAATAAATACATTGATTAGAAAAAAGAAAAAAAAAGATGCTCCCCAAAAATATATACATATATTTTTTGGGGGGGACCGAAGACCCATTTTGACCCAGGAAAAACCCTGTCTAAAACATGCAGGACTGAGGCTCTCGAGGACCAGGGTTGGCCACTCCTGCATTAGACTATGATGGGCCGCCACGGTCTAGCCAATGAATGGGAAACAATGCTGCCGTTTCCTACGTTATCAATTGTTATGTTAAGCTGATCAAAATTAAATTGGTTCTGCTCAATTGTCTTAACGCCACAAAGATCTATACATATAGTTAATTACAGAAGTCATTACATGCACAATGGTTTAGCCAGTTGTCATGATTGTAGGCCTAATTCACTATACAATGGTTGAATGTACAGTTCTGCCTAAGAGGTGTTTGCTATGTTTACATTAACACATTTTTACCTGCACGTAATGTGTGACGTCCTGACATTTGACTGTGGCTGGTTAGCTACCGTTAGCTTCACTTTTTGCCACAAAAACGTCAATCCTGCCCGGAATTTGCGGATACAAGCAATGCAATAGGGACCAAGAGGCACAATTTGACACACACATCGTCTATGTAGTGCAAAACATTTGCGAGGAGTTACGGTGGGAAAATAATAATAAATATATATGAGAGAGAATATAGTTAGCGCCTTGCCAAAGACAAGCGCACCCAATGAAAAGTCACTGCACTACCGTAGCCTTCTGTGTCAGAGTTGTTCATTAACAGAACATGCGTGAATTAACAGAAGATACGTCACAGTAGACTATTGCTACAATAATTTTTCTCTATAACTGACCAAAATACAAGGTGTTAATATCACAGGAAAGCATATCAAGCTAGCAACATATGAAACATGATGTCACATCACCTTGGCCTGTTATTTTGTTCTACTGCTTGTAAGTAGCACTTCAAGCTAGCCAGCCATCTTCCTGAAGCGAATTAGCTAGCTAACAAAAACTGAGAAACAGCTGCACCAAGACTTATTTTCCATGGTGTTGGTCTCTACTGAAACAGACTTGTATTGTACAGGCTTTATTGCTAACACGAGCAGGTTTCTGACGTTTGTGACTGCGGCTAGAGGGTTGGCATTAGAGGCAACATTTAACACAAAAACTAAAATAATTTCTAAACCGTGCAACGAAACCTTCCAGAAAGTAACAGCAATGCTTTCGGGAATGACATTTAGTGATTTAGCAGATGCTCTTATCCAGAGGGAATGAGACGCACAATTAACAGCAGAGTAGGCCAATAGTTGGCTGGGTTTGTAATGGTCCTGTACCTTGTCCAGACAGAGGTTTCCGTGGCGTTCGGCGATGGCTTTGCGAAAGCCATGGGAGAGCGGGTACAGCATGCTGTGATGGGGGTGCACCGAGGGCAGACGATTCTTTTCCAGCTGGTCTGCAACAATGCTCACCAGTTTCTTCATACGCTCATCATAGTCTGTCCAGTCACACACAATCTAATGGGTGAAAGCGACAGTTGAGTCTGTAAGTATGTTTTTGTGTGAGAGTAGGAAGTGGCTACCTGGTGGACAAAGTTGCACTTTGAATGATTACCTGCAGACAGTGAGCCAGGTTGCAGTAAGCATCAGGGAAGTCAGGTTTCAGCTTCAGTGCTGTCCGATAGGAAGCTATGGCGTCTGGAATATTACCAGAGTCCTAAGAGCAGAGTAGAGACACTGACATGAGACATCGACTTATGGCATATTGGTATGTAAAGTAGGTGAAGGTGTGTGGAGGGTAGGTTGGTGAAAGTAGATTGTTGAGGAATGTATCCTACCTTGTGTATAGAAGCCAAGTTGCTGTGTGCATCTGCAAAGGCAGGATTTATTTGAATAGCGCGGGTGTAGCACTGCAGAGCCCCTTGAACATCCTGCATCTCCTTCAAGGTGTTACCCATGTTAGAGTAGGCGTCTGCAAACGTGGGGCTGATTCTGGGGGAAGACAGGGACGTTGTTACTGACATGTAATCATCGCTAGATGGTGCTTGTTGCGCGGAGCAAAGGCACGCTCTTAAAGGGGTCATTTACTGATTTTATAAGGTATTTCACACTGTTCCTTAAGGTCTCCGAATAGGGTATGTAACATTGGTTGGGCTGAAAATGGCCTGGGTGCTGTTCTATGCGCCTTAATGCACCCTGTGAATAAAACGAGAGGTTTTCTCCCTTTTATGGTATGCTCATGAATATATAGACAACTGCACGCTGACTGGTTGGTTTACAATGAGTGAAGCTATGGAGCAAAGACGCAACACGGCCAACGGCACTCATTGAAACATCAAAAAGGTGGAGACTTGAAATAAAAACATACTAATAAATCTATAGGGTCGGGATCGATTTAATTGGGTAACGTTACAGCTTAGCTACCGAACTATCATGATTCAACTCAGCTTCAGTTAGCTCTACCTATCTTGCTGAAAAATAAAAAATAAAATAACCTGACAAAGATCTGGACAAACATGCATTGGGAATTGTAGACTTACATGACAACAAGGGTTATTTATTCGAATGAAACGGTCAGGAACATGAATTAACGTTGGCCCCATCTACGCAAACCCTGAGATTGGGGCGTGACAAAGGTACAGACCAGAGTAGGGCTGCACAATTTTGGCCAAAATGATAACCACGATTATTTTGATCATTATTGAGATCACGATTAATTATCACGATTATTTTTTGATTTTATCCCCCCCAAAATTGGGACATAGGCTAATTATAACTGCAGTCACATCCATATTGTGCTACATTCTTGCTAATGTACAAATATGTGCATCAAAATGAAATAGGTCCTCTTGCTTTGTGTAAACCTTTTTTTTTTTTAATAAGCAAAAAGCAACAAAAAAAAAATACTATGAACGAGGCATTTTAAATATTGCTCCATCACACGAATTTGATAGTGGGAAGCCAAAATCGTGATCGTGATTAAAATGCGATTAATTGTACAGCCCTAAACCACAGCCAAATAATGTCGGTTTTTGAAACCGTTTTGCAGCAGCAGTTTCAAATTGTGAGATTTGCATAGGAACGAGGTGTCAATGGACTTTGAGGTTCACTACATGGCCATTTTACCCACAAACTGTCGTTATTCAACTATGACAAGGTCAACTCAGTTTTGCAGTCAATGACCCCTTTAAAAAGGTCCCATGGCATGCTGTTTTTAGATGTTTTTATGTAGGCCTTGGTGCAGAATTACAGCCACTACGAGCAGTCCCCAATGAGCTTTCCTTAGGACGTGCCATTTCTGTGTCTGTAGCTTTAAATGCTATGAGGAGGAGAGAGGCGGGGCTAACAGCCATGCTTCGGTCGTTTGCAAGCCATGATGTCTCTTGAGGAAAAAACAATATCGCGCTAGCACAGTCGTAGCTCATTTTCTCATTGGAGGGCCAAATTCTCTGGGTGGGCAAAGCAGAAAAAGGGGAGGTAACCTTTCCTCTTATGACGACATAAGAGGAACATTTTCAAATCGGAGCGTTTGAGTTTTCATTTTCTCAAAGGCAGAGAAGAATACCCAGTGCTTGGTTTACACCTATCAACATTTCTAGCCGGGAGTCAGGTGGCTGAGTGGTTAGGGAATTGGGCGAGTAATCTGGGGGGTTGCTAAATCGATTCCCGGCCGTGCCGAACAATGTGTCCTTGGGCAAGGCACTTCACTCTACTTGCCTCGGGGGAATGTCCCTGTATTTCTGGATAAGAGCGTCTGATAAGAGCGTCTGCTAAAATTACTAAATGTAAAAGGTAGCCTCTCGGGGACCAAAGGGCAGGCTAGGGGAACTCATTCATGTTAAATAACCTCCTAAAGTGTCATTTTCATGTCATGGGACCTTTAAAATGAATGTGTCTTCGGCAATCTGTCATTTATGTCCGTGTTGTTAGTCTGTGATGGTTGTCTAGCCCTTCAATCATTCAGCAAAATGTAATTCATAGGCTAAAGAATGTCAAACATGTTGCGGGTTAGACATATCAACATTTTATAGTCGGCTGACAAGATCGCATTGTTGTCCCCAGTCAAAAGTATAAAAAAAACGCACAGGGACATCATAAACATTCAATGGTCTATTTACATCCAGTTATACTGGCAAAACATGTTATGTTCTTCATTTATTGTCAGAACACAGTCCATCTATTGCAAAAATGAGAGTGAATTGTTTGGAAATTCTAGGCTATAGACTTGATGTTCGCCTGTTGATGCCTAGCCTATTCAATTTAACAACTTTTGGAATGATAAGACAAAGTGGATAATATGTAAATAAAAATTACATCATACTATTTGAGAATGTGTATTTTGGTTTAATATAGACTATTACTGTAACATTGGGACTCCAGTTTCAAGTGTAAATGGCAGGTTACACAAGGGCAGTTGCGCATGTGAAATTAGAGTGGCATTTGATAAATACTACAACTAGTCTGACAGATCATTTAGAATAGCCTAAGTTTTGTTCCCTTTACATCTACGGACTAAAATGAATAAATAGGCTAATATTGGGTAGCCTGCTGCATTGTGCAAAGGACTTATTTTTTTGTTGAGCTGGTAACCCTTGGATGCATCAAGAGGCGATTCCATCCCCCCAATATGATCGATCATATTTGGTCTCAACAGTTCCTTTCAACTTAGCTTACTTAGCAACTCCTCCTTAGCTTTAGCTTACTCAAATCCAGTTTCCCAACATTCCAAGCATTCCATTCTGATAGGCTTACTTACAGCTCAATAATACATTTAGCTCACTGTATGCGGGGAATAGCATAACAAATATGTGGTTTTAGTAGCCTAGGCGAGGTGGGGGCGGATTAGAGCAGTGGTAAAAAAAATAGTTTGCATCTAAGGGTGTGTTCACACTTGGCAGGTTTGGTTTGATGAAAACAAACTTTGATTTGATTGCTCTGTTACCAAGGCTATAATTAGATTGGTTGGTCCGGACCAAGAGATCTAAGGTAACCGAACTACAAGTGTGAACACGACAGTCATAAACGCCACCAGCGATGAGTAGTAGCCCAATTAGAAACTAGCATTTTCTTTTTGGACCATTTTGTGTTGATGTAAATACACAAGCCACAGTCCAATTTCTTGTTCAGGGAGCAAACATTTGAGAGCAGGATAAATGGGACAGCAAGCAGAGATCGTAGCTTTTAACTTAGATGTTCCAAACTAATAGGCAAACTTCTCTCATTTTTGCAATACTTGGACAGTGCCCTGTTAATAAATTAAGAACAATAACTCATGCCAGAATAACTGGATCTATCAAACCCTTGAATGTTTATGAGACCATTTCAAAAGCTCCTTCTATAGACCTACTGATCGCAAACTATAGTTTGAGTATTCAGTAATTCGCCTTACATAACATACTGTAATTTTTTATTGGTGATTTTATTGGCTAATGATTCGTTAGACCCATGTTTGAATACATGCAAAAATGCTTTTATTAGTTACGTTTATCTGCTTTACAAAACATTGCTTATTTGCAATTGTAAATTATTGTTGCCGCTCTAAAATAATGGGACATCAGAATTGTGCTTAATACCATTGTCTCCACACAAATGTGAAAAAATCCCCTTCGTATAATTGGGGTGTGCTTGCCTTCGGCGAAAAAGTCAGCATATTTTTGTGATAGCAAACTGGTTTTTAATTAGCCATGTCCCCCTAAATTAATATCAAACTTATTTACATTTTGGGGGGCTTATTTTCAGTTGGCAGACGGTACTGTTTGAATTGCAATTCAATCTGAAATACTACCAGTGACAATGTTGTTACAGTAGCTTGTTTCAAAGGGTGTTCGCTTGTTTCAAAGGGTGTTCTTAATGAATTATGCAATATGAGTAGGCTAAATGCTTGAAAATATCACTAGAAGGGAAAACGGACCCACCTGCAACCAACGCAAACAAGCACACCCTACAATTTCCGCAGAAATTGTACCCTCTCTAGTTACATTATTGTTATCATTTGTATAAACTATAAATGTTGGGTATATTTATACTGGGCTGTCAAGCGATTAAAATCTTTAATTGCATTTAATCGTATTATTTTATATGATGAATCGCAATTAATCACAAAATCATTCAATCTATTTAATCTGTTTAGATTTTACCCCAATAAACGATCCAAACATTATAACATTAAAAGGGTGTACTTAAAAACATCAAATAGGCTTAACTGGATGATAATGTCCATATAACAAGTTCAGATGGAACACAACTTAAATTGTGAGGGAGTTTTATTCACTCACAAACTATACTGCTGTATAATAAACATCCACAAAACTTGACTTGTTCTGGAATATAAAACACATTTAAGACATGTCGTCTCATAGCCTACTACGATATCCTGCTCCATAATATTCAAATCTCACTCGAACATACTTCACTTATACTTAAGCAACCACAGATTGACCTTAATATTGAACAATACAGTTTCTATTTTGTTGAACCCAGGTCAGCTGGTCGCTTCTTTTGCGAGTGTTTTCTGCCATATATTACCGGAGCGAACGCTGCTGCTGTGCATGTGATAGTTTAAGCTGGAAGTACTCCGTTGAAAACTAAACTCAGCCTGACAATCAGTACACACATCCTTAGTTTTGTCAACCGAGCCATCAACTTTTTAAAATGGAACTTCCCATCTAAAAGCCCTCTCCATCATTCAGCTCCCGTCGGCAGTCAGTCATGTGACGACAGGTGATTCCCAGGGCCAAAAAGAAACCTGCGTTAACGGCACCATTTTTATTTTATTTTACTTGTTAAAGTGAGATTGCGTTAACGCATTATTAACTTTGACAGCCCTAATGTATACACTATATATTAAACTTTGTCTGATTAACATAAGATTTGCATACGGGAGCCCTTGCGACATGTGCTGATAGAAAAGAGAATCGCAGTTTTGGAATACAGGAAACAAAATGGCAGAATGTGCACCTGGCCTATTTAACAATATGCAGGAGTGGAACAGCCTTAAATTAGCTTTTCCCGGTGGGATTTTGAAGAAAAAAAAAATACTGGGTGGAAAAAAAACGGGGGTTTTCTTGCATAGAGAAAACGTTGGCGTGCGCCAAAGCCGTTTTCCCGAGCGCCAATGACAAATCCTGAGCACCAAAGGCAAAAAAAAGTCTGCGATGAAGAAAAGAAAAAAGCTGTGTTCATCACACGTGCAATGCATGTCAGTGAATATGTTCTCAATAGTATGTTTCAAGTAGGCTACAGCCGAACCCTCGTTCTGTTTTGATCAATAGTAATAGAGTTGATAAGCGTGTCTTCTTGTCTGATCAATAGGCAACTGTGAGGTGCGAAAATTGACAAGAGTGATTTCCGATTTCCAACGCAGCCTCCATTGGTATTCTTAACCTGGAATGATAATATATAGTGCGGTGTTTCCTCTATGGCTAAATTTCTGCCGCCACAGTATCAAAAATCAGGCTGTACAAAATATTATGGCATATATATGTATTTTTTGGGGGGGGAGCACCGAAGACCCATTTTGACCCAGGAAAATCCCTGAAAACACATATCTAGGAGAAATCAAGCAAGCAGGGTCCCAGAATTTGATAGAGTGCGAAGATACCCCCCCAAAAATCCTCTTTGCTGGGTCAAAATGACCTCTCTCGGCACTTGTAGTGTGTGTACTAACTAACCTGATGGCCTCCTTGTAATGCATGAGTGCCTCCTGGAGCTTCCCCTGCTGCTGCAACACACTGGCCAGGTTAGAATGAGCTGCAGCAAACTCTGGGAAAACCTGAAATGGGACCGGGAGAAACACACACAATCAACATAAAATCTTCTGGTACATCAGTTTGTCAACCACATTAAATTGGTCTAGCAGACCCTTGTTTGACATGGTAAAAATAAGGGAGTGTTGTGGGGATCAAGAAGGGTGGCTGCATTACTTATAAAGCCTGAGAAAGAAAAACAGAGTGTTAAGGAGAAGAGCTGACCTCCAAGGCTTTCCTGTAGAGCTGTACAGCCTCCTCAATGTTTCCCTGCTCACGTTTGATGTTGGCCAGGTTGTTGAGGGAGTCGGCATGTGTCGGGCACAGACGTAGGGCTGTGTTGTAACACTCTTCAGCCTCAGACACCTATATGGGTACAGACACACCACAGGGTTAAATAAACCATAGTCACACAGGAAGACACACATGCAATATCCTAAGCAACACACTTCCACTGGCTTCCTCCCTCACACGTACATGCACACAGGATTTCTCTCCTATACACACCGTCAACTAACACAAACCGTTTCAATAGGACTTTAAAACGACTACCTATACGAGGATAGAAATGTTAACTGTCTCATTGTTTCTCCATTGTCAGTCATGCATATAGTGTAACTACCTGCTAATAATGCACTTGAAGGATAAGCAAATACACCAGTACTGTAGCATAGGGGTTGGTCCTTGTCATCCTTTACAGCAGACAATCATTAATCTCTTACACTGATGCCAAGGGAGGAATGCAGCCATGCATAGTAACCAACAGTCAGACCGATATAGGACAGGTGCACAAGGAGGAAAACCAGACTGAAACCAGAAGGATGGGGCATGCGTTGGTCCATCGTGTTATAGCAGTAAAGACATGTATGGAGCAGGTCTTTGCGGAGGGACATACACACACACCGTGTGCTTTCTTACATTGCCCTTCTCTTTGAGGGCGTTGGCTAAATTACAATAGGCATCTGGGAAGTGTGGCTGCAGCTCAATGGCTCGGCGGTACGTGTCGATGGCCAGGTCGATCAAGCCCTGCTCGTAGTACACACATGCCAAGTTGCCGTGGACAACAGCATGGTTGGGACTCAGGCTTAGGGCACGAAGGTAGCCCGCTACAGCTCTAGAAGAGACAAGAAAACAGACAAGTCAGGCAGAACTAGATTTTTTTTTGAAGAATTCAGACAAGGATCAAAAACTACTTTCTTAGGGTTAAAAAAGCCTTAGGTGTTTGAGTAATAGAACCTGGAACACAATGAAATAAGTTTTTACTTCCACCTGAATTTTGTTTTGCATACAGATTGCCTGCAGCTGCTATATAACAAATCACCATTCCATCTTGCAGGGGAAATGAGAAGACAACTGTTTCATTTACAATTCACTCTTAGTATTTTAAGTTGTAAATGAGCAGCAACAAATGTATGCTTTTAAATCTATGTAATCTTCATAAATAGTAAGTATGTACTTTTATATAAAATATACAGAAATATCAGTTGTAAAAATTACAGCTAATAAACGGACCCCACTGCAACAGACGCAAGCAAGCACACCCTACAATTTCCCCGGAAATTGTACCCTCTAGTTTCTACTTTGTATTTCTGAAGATTGATGAGGAGGATGAGGAATAATAATAATAATCCCAACAACCTTCATCCCAAGTCTCGTGCTTTCTTGTCGAGTGCATTCTTCACCACTTCTTGAAGCAAATATTTTGTTTTCCTTATCCGTTTTGCCATGATTCGAGGTCCAAAAGTGTCAACAGTGACCAAAACTACGCTGTTTACCTTTTGCGCACAGACACATTAAAACCTGTGGCAATTGTGAGCGAGCTGTATGCACAGACTTTTAAGTTGAAGGTTTGAAACTTCCCCCTACACCCCCATATCATTGTGTTCAGAATGTAATTGTCTATATGACATGCCAGTCATTGAGAACCAATAGCAGCTGGCTCCATCTTTAGACAGAGTGTAGGGGGCATCATTCCAATTCAGCCTCTCGTTGCCTATTGAATGGGACATGGAAGCTCCTATTGGGTCAAATGAGGTGTCGATCGAAGGGTCAAAGCGCAGTGGCCAATTTGAGATATCAGGAATATTTACAAGGAAACCCAAGTTATGACAAAGTTTACGTGAATGACTGGACGCATCAGTCTGCAAATTTAGAATGATGCAACAAGTCCATGGCTATTTATGGAAGCAATACATTGTTTTGGAGAAGAGAAAAAAAACTTGTTGTTTGGACCTTTGACCATGTAAAAAGTTGTTACATTCCTCTTTACTGAGGAATCCTAAATCCTACAATTACATAGGTCCCGCCTACCGGAGGAATCCTAATACTTAAGGGGGTACAGTTTCTGGGGAGATTGTGAGGTGTGCTTGTGTCCGTTGCAGATGCATTTACACTTCAAAATGAAACAGGGTTCTCTTCTCTTTTCCCTTAGTGCAAGAGGGAATGGTCAGATAGTTGAAACAGTTGGATCAAAACTTAAAAAAAAGGGTCAATCCTATGTAAAAATGATCCTAACCTATATTATGATTCAGTAGCAAACTGTGACTCTTAAACCTTGGCCCTATGACCTAAATTACTTGTCGGTAAAAAAACACAAGATACAGTGCGCACAATATTAAGGTCTACATGAAATTGTGTTGGTCATTAAGCACCATTTGAGCCAGCCGTCGCGGCACTATTCACGTAATTGTACACAATGACGTTGCATTGGAACAGATTGACCGGTCATTCTGTACTACACTATAAATGAAGTGAACAAACAGGCTAGCTAGTTTAGGCTTGTGATCGCGATTCTCCGTTCCCACAGCGGGCGGAACTTGTCATAAAGTTAGCGATAACAAGGCCCACCCATTTAGAGGGAAGATATGATTGGTCAATTTTACCGTCAATGGAAATTAGTCTTTCATTGAATTTCTATCAAGCGGCCCTCTGTAAAATTCATAGCTGGACCACCAATCACAGAGCTAGTTGCATAGCATATTCCTCCCAACAACGGAGGCAGCAAAATTCTGATAGGGTGACAAAACAGGATTTTTGGTCATTAAACTCTTCACATTACAACATAAACTGAATAGGGCAGGATTGAAGGGTTTATTTCAGAAACATTGTCAATTTATGGATTGATAAAATACAATTATAACAGATTACTTTTAAAATATATTTTTAGAATATATTAGGCCCTCTCTGAGGGCCCTGACGGTTCCCCACTGTTATGACTTAAGGCACACTGAGTCTGAAATTTGAGTCCGAAATGTTCGCACGTAAAAAAATAAACACAACCTCATGTTATGTCAATCACGCTTACACACTGCCTCCAAAACGTTCTTCCGTCAAAAAAAAGTTTGGATTAGGTTCGATTTTCAGCGTTTTTCGCATCCATAGCCAGTAGGGGTGTAACGATACACTCAGCTCACGATTTAAATGTATCACAAAACTGAGTGTACAATGCAATACGTATCACAATATTTTGAACAACGTTTTAAATTAAACTGAAATTGACTTAAAGGGGCAATTGACTGGGTTTTTTGGGTATTTCACACTGTTCCTTAAGGTCTCCGAATAGGGTATGTAACATGGGTTGGGTTGAAAATGGCCCGGGTGCTGTTCTATGCCCTCTGACAGATCCTCTGAAATGTTCCCGGGAAAAAACAATAGCTTTTCTCCTTTTATGGTATGCTCATTAATATTTAGATCAGCTGCGCGCTGATTGGTTGGTTATCAACGAGTGAAGCTGGGAGCAAAAACGCAACACGGCCAACAGCAGCACTCGCTGAAACACCGAAGTTGGAGACTTGAAATAAAAACGCGCAAATAAATCTATTGTGTCTACACAACACTGTTTTCAACAGATTGACTATTACTTGTTTCCACTTCTGTTGTTGAAGCAAACTGGATTGACTTAGGTGGGTAGAACATTAGGCTACAGCTTAGCAACCAAACCATATCGTGATTCTACTCGGCTTCAGTTAGCTAGCTAGGCTAGCTCTAGATATCTTGCTGTAAAATAACATGACAAAGATCTGGACAAACATGCATCGTGAATTGTAGATTTTCATTACACAGGTTATTTATTTGAATGAAACACAGTCAGGAACATGAATCAACGTTAGCCCCATTGCCAATAAACTAGGCTAAATGATCACACATTCTACCTATGCTCTTGCGTTAACTAGCAAGCTAAACTTGTTTACATGCCTACAGTCTAGGTGTTACTAGCAACAGTTACTAGCAATGCTAACGTATCCTGTATCTAGAACCTGCCTTTCTCCAGTTCTTTCAAATAGATTATCTAGACAGGCGTTAGCAATAAGCCAGACTGCAGTTCGTTTTCTGGCTATTTTTCGGAAGCTTCCCTTCTAATGCCGACTACAGCTAGTCTAGCTAGAGTCATTTGATGTGTGTAGAAACGTATTTAGCATTCTACCTGGTATGCTATATACAGGAAACGTTAGCATTGCTAATAACTGTTAGCACAACATCATACTGTCCTTAGAGCTTGCGGTTGCAATGAGCATACGGTTGGAACAGCACCTCTTTCCAGGTTCAGCTTCCTAGCATATCCTGCTTGAAATTGTCCAAGGTTGTCAAAACTGTCTTGGGTGAAATGTTCAGAGCAAATGAATGATTGAGTGTCGAACTTCGCGGGGATCTTCTCATAGACAACAGCAGCCATGCCTGTTGAATGTTTGGCTCCTTGGGAAGACTGTGAGTGTTAGCCTTCCCTGTACAGCCTGGAACACAGCATTTACGACTGGTCCATTTTCAATATCCTTGTTATAATTCAAAACGTTCTTCTTTGTTCAAGTTCAAGTTCAAGTCTTTTATTTGTCAGGTGCACAGAGCAACACAAGGTTAGACTGGGGACTGAAATTCTTAAGACAAGACAACGCAAGCACTTGGCATAACATAACATATAAGTACACAGAACAAATTTACATCTATGCTGAGCTTAGATAAGTGAACTTCCTAAATATACAGATAGCAATAAATAAACGACTATACTAACCCTAACACTAAAACTTCCTAAATTACAGATAACAATAAATAGTACGCTATACTAACCCTAATACACAAAAAAAAAAAAAAAAAAAAAAAAAAAAAACCTGTTACAACCCTATAAACTAATCTAACCTAAATGGAGTACAGTGCAGTAGTGCAAATTTACAGATCAGTGACTTTGTCAATGACCAGACAGGAGCCTGGTGGCGAGGTACAGTAGTGCAATGTTACTGAAAGAGCAACCAGTAGCTGAAAGTGACAGTGTATAAGTGACTAGTGTGCAGTAAAAATGTCCATATCAGTGTCCATTGAGAAGCCTGATGACCCTTGGGTAGAAACTGTTGTCCAGTCTGCGTGTGCGCGACCGGATGCTGCGGTAACGCCTGCCAGAAGGCAACGGGGTAAAGAGACTGAAGGATGGGTGGGAACAGTCTCTTAGAATCCTGCTGGCTTTCCTAAGGCAACGTGTGTGGTAGGTGTCCTGTAGGGCTGGGAGCTTCCTGCCGATGATGAACTCAGCAGAACGGACCACACTTCGTAGGGCCTTGCGGTCCCGGTCTGTGCAGCTCCCATACCACACTGTGATACAACCAGTCAGAATGCTTTCTATAGTGCATCTGTAAAAGTTAGTAAGGATGACTGAGTCCATACCAAACTTCTTCAGTCTCCTCAGGAAGAAGAGGCGCTTACGGGCCGTTTTGACCACCTTGTCCGTGTGAGCAGACCAGGTGAGGTCATTGCTGATGTTCACCCCGAGGAACTTGAAGCAGCTGACCTTCTCCACTTCCGATCCATTGATGAATAGGGGTGCATGCTCCTCCTCCTGCCGCCTCCTAAAGTCCACAATCATCTCCTTGGTCTTGCTGATGTTAAGGGAGAGGTTGTTGTCCTGACACCATGATGTCAGGGTGTCAACCTCCTCTCTGTAGGCTGACTCGTCACTGTCAGAGATGAGGCCCACGATGGTTGTGTCGTCAGCAAACTTAACGAGGAGGTTGGAGCTGTGCGTAGCCGCACAGTCGTGGGTGAACAAGGAGAACAGGAGAGGGCTGAGCACACAGCCCTGGGGGGTGCCTGTGTTGGTGATCAGTACAGATGAAGTGCGGTCACCGATTCTCACCACCTGTGGCCTCCCCGTCAGGAAGTGGAAGATCCACTTGCAGAGGGAGGTGCTTAGTCCCAGGTCCACAAGCTTGGAGACCAGTCTGGAGGGGATGATGGTGTTGAATGCAGAGCTGTAGTCAATGAACAGCATCCTCACATATGTATTCCCCTTGTCCAGGTGGGAGAGAGCGGTGTGCATGGTCAGAGCGATGGCATCGTCTGTAGACCTATTGGACCGGTATGCAAACTGCATAGGGTCCAGTGTGGGGGGCAGCGAGGAGCAGATGAATGATTTGACTAGCCGCTCGAAGCACTTCATGATGATAGAGGTCAGTGCTATTGGGCGATAGTCATTCAGACATGTGACCTTGGTGTTCTTGGGCACAGGGATGATGGTGGTCCTCTTGAAGCAGGTGGGGAGTACAGACAGGTTCCTTATAAGTAGTTCCTTATAAGTAATGTAATTCCTTATAAGTAGCCTACACAGAGCAGCGCGCAGCTAAACTAGTATCGGAGATAGACGCTACCTCGGGCTGGTCTGAATGTAAATTCTGGGGCGTGACAAAGATACAGACCAGAGCCAATAAGAGGGCGATCACCGGTCCTACGTAGGACCGGTGGCTTTGTTGAAAAGCTAGGGTTTACAGCCAAATTTTTTCTTTTTGAGATTTGAATAGGAAAAAGGTGTCAATGGACTTTGATATTCACGGTATGTTCAGTTTACCCTCCGAACTGTCGTTTTTCAACAATGACAAAATAAAATCGGTTTTGCAGTCAATTGCCCCTTTAAGATTTATTACTGAACCATTAAACATTTTCAATAATTGTCCTTGTTCTACATACAATTTGTTAAAACCGTTCAAGCAATTTCTGTGAATGCAATGACTGCACGCATGACGCAGGTGCAGAGTAGGTTGCGTGCTGGTAGCTCAACCAATAGGAACAAACAGACGTCGTATTGTAAAACTATTGCTACTATTGCTGTATAACTACGATACATAGTGTAACAATTGTAACAATATTGCGATATGATATTCAACAATATATTGTTACATCCATAATAGCCAGCATCGTGAGAGCCACCGAATTTTTAGGCTGACGATTGCGAAAAAAAGCATATGAAAATTTCTGACTCAGGCTCTGGCTTTTAGACTTCCCCTCAAGTTTTTTTCTTTCAAGTGATATGTTTCGCATATGTATGTGCATTTACTTATCATTTTATTAATAAAGAACCCCCTTTGAAACAACCAAATTCTAACAACGTTGTCACTGGCAGTATCTTAGCTGGAATCCCGATTGAAACTGTACCCACTAAACGGAAAAATTGCCCCCAAACTAACTTGAAATGTCTTTCTGGAAAACTTGCTAATATAACAAGTTTACTGTGACTAGTGATCATTGTGTCAGTAACAACGTCCCTGTCTGAAGACTAGGGGGTCATGTGATAGGGTATACGCGTTTAAAGTAGGTAAAACTACCTTTCACTAATCCACACCATTCAGATATTCAATGGCATTGATTGCTCTACAGGACTTATGATCATCATTTGATACCCCTCTCATGGTTAATTAATTTAATAATCCCCCTCTCATGGTTAATTAATTTAATAATCCATCAGTCCCACCACATTACTAGCTCAACAGAGCAAATACAGGGAAAACAAAGCTGATGAAGTATTAGCAAACTGGTTGGTAATAATGTAATACTGTAGTTGTAGCTACAGAGCTGGTACATGCGGTGCTTTGGATAACTGGATTATCTGCTACAGAAGAGCACATCCAAGCAGAAATTGGGTACCATTTTCCTCACCTGGAGAAGCCGGCTGTGCTCCGTTTTGTTCTTAGATTGAGAACTGACCCCCGGACTGGTAATTTACACTCACCTGGACGAGGTTGATTGTAATAGTAGTGCTCCCCTCCATGCTGGGGATAGGTAGACACTCAGCTAACTACAAGTAGTAATATACAAATGACGTGTGTGGGACTGCTAACCAAAAGAACCTAGGGGAACCCACTTCTATTTTCCCAGAGTTGTAGAGATATCCAAGCTGAGTGGTGATATCACTGAAATGCATATCAAGCTACTTAAGTAGAGCTACATATGAGACATTATCACCTTGGCCTGTGCCCTTGTAGTTGTCCCGGAAGCTAGCTAACAAAAAACGGACAGTAACTTTGAAACAAACAGGGCAACACCACGGATGTAGCCAGCTATGTTTCCTGCGATACCACCATCCAGGGCTGTATTTTTGTTTGTCAACTGTAACTAGTTATGCAAGTAGAAAAATGACTGAAGACTTGTCGTTCACCTATGACTTTGCACTTACAAGCACATCTTATCCTAGTGAGCTAGGGAATTGCTGCCTTCTGAATCAGTTTCTCCTGTGGCAAGCATCGTCATATTTTGTCCAAGTTCTACAGTTGTAATTTAGTAATTCTTTGACATATCAAGGTGAACTTTTGCATGGTACTTCAGTGATGCCATCTTGAAGCCTATTCAGTTTGAAAAAACATCTGTCAGAATGACATTTGATTTATTGACACATGATATTTAGGCAATGTTTACATTTACATAAACACACCCCTTACAGTCATTTTGTATTGTATTCACTTTTCGTAAATAAATGGAAAGATATCAATTCTACCCATCTCTATGACATTTCCTGTCAATTGCAGCTATGTTTCAAGAGAAGGAGAATTTTGAAGGTTTTCCCAAATTGTCCCCGTTAAGGGGACTCGACCTTACGTGCGAGTCCACTACAGGGTTTTTTAACGCTCTGCACCGCTTGCTTTCCCACAGTTCACCACGCTCGGGGGACATCTTTGACAAGTTGTAGTCATGGCCAAGCGTGCCGACTTGGGTCCATGTACTCACAATATCGATCAAAATACCACTTTTACACAACATTTGTGTAAAAATACAAAATATTCTACTAGCGCAAGATTACAGTAGACTACGTGTTACGCCACCGGTCACTCAACCAGTCGTGTGTCAGCTGGGCTAGCGAGCTCGTAGTGGCACAGAACAGTCACGTTGCCGATGTCATGTTGTCAGTGGCTCTGGTGTTTTTATACTTTTAAATTCGGTCTTGTCACATAACTGTTCTAACTAGGACTGGGTGTGCAGCCACACACGATACGTTATTCATCCATCTTGAAATTGTAAAATCTAGCTAGAAATGTTTACCATGACCAATGGTTGCTATGTAGCAAAAAAACAATCCGATTGGCCAACGCTAGCATTAACAATCCTCATTTACATAAAGTTGAGAAATGTCAACTTCCAACGCTCCGCTCGACTTCCCACAATGCTCTACGCGAGCGTCAACGCCCGGTTTCATTGAAAATGAATTGGAAGCCAACGCCCCGCACCGCCCGGAAATGAGGCATGTCTACCAATTTTCAGACCTTTTGGACTTGTGGCGATGGGAACATCCCGTAGACTTTGGGCAATGCTTGTAGGGCCACCTGTTGATTAATGTGGATGAATGAAGTCTCGGTGTGGGGATACCCTCTGTCCTGTAGTATCAATGTGCCAAATTTTGACCAATGGGAACATGAGGTATTGTGCCACATGTTACTAGAACAAACGCAATAGGCTTCCTCCTGACAGAGGACTCCTAATAATAAATATGAGAAAAAATATAGGTTTCTACCTTGTCAAAGCCAAGCAAACCCAATAATAAGAAAAGGAAGGAAACACAATAGGTAGTTTAGCAGCTTTGTTGCTTGGCACCCAATAATAATAATAATAATAAGAAGAAAAGGTAGACCCCCAATAGGTGGCTTCACAGCTTGGCCTTCAAATAGTGTGGCACAAAACATTATGGAAGAATAATCCAGTTTGGCTTCATACTCATGGTTGGCATTGTAATAGTAATTACCGGTACATGGCATGGAGTCAATGCTGGCCCTTTCTGACTCACCGGTCAAATATGCGAGCCTCCTTCAGAACGTTGCCCAAGTTGATGTAGGCATCAAGGAAGTTGGGATCCAAAGTCACTGCCTATCAATATAAAAAATGTATTTAATAACCTAAGCATTTTCTCTTTCTCTTCCCATTCTAGTAATTCACTGGAGTTGGCATATCACCAATATATACACGTTTTAATTCACACCAACCTTCAACATGTCAGAATATTTATATTAGTGGTGGGGCGTTATCGGCGTTAACGTGCTGTGTTGACGTGAGACTCTTATTGTCGATAAAAAACATATCGTCGTTAATCTATTCTCAAAGTTGGGTTGGGAGCTGGGTCTATACTACGCAAGCTATGATGACTTTCACCTTGATATTTTAGTGCGGCTGTATACCTAGCCAAATTGCACTGTAGGGGGCGAGAACGAGTCTTCGAACCTGTGTGTATGCCTTGTGTATGAAATTACCACATAATTTGAAATTACCATGACGTGCTAACATGGATGCAGCTATGAAGTCGCCGGGTTAGCTTCAGGGAAAATTTATTTTTAAAAAGCTTTCCAATGGAAACTTCGACAAGACTAACGTTGCACCTTGTGCGATGCGGAATTAGTTTATTGTACGAGTTCTTCCTGTCTCAAATACCACTTAAACGCAAAGCATCCCTTTGCTAATGCGGACAATGCCGGGCCAAACACTGATGTGGCGCAGGGGAAGAGTCGTCGTCAAACTACTATGTTTGAGTGCAACCGAGGCAATCCCGTCAGCACAGCTCTATCAGCCAAGCTAACTAATCTCCTTGCTCACCTGGCTTGAGAAACCCGTTCTCAAAGACTAACTTTTAGTCATTATTTGGGTAGCAAATATATTCTGAATGCCTTTGGCGGAATTCAAATGAGCCATTTTAATCTACATTAATTCCAAGATTACAGTGAGATTTAAAAAAAAAAATCTATGCCCACCACTAATGGATATCTAATTATAAAATGGAAAATAATAAGGGAGTCAAGGTGACTGAACGGGTAGAGCATCGGGCTAGTAATCTGAAGGTTGCCAGTTTGATTCCCGGCCGGTGCACATGACGCTGTGTCCTAGGCAAGGCACTTCACCCTACTTGCCTCAGGGAGAATGTCCCTGTACTTACTGTAAGTCGCCCTGGATAAGAGCGTCTGCTAAATGTAAAAGTAAAATAACTTTATAAAAGCACAAAAATACAGACCTTTTCAAAATGGTGAATGGCCAGCCAGATCTCTCCCTGGGCATTAAACACACAGCCCAGGTTACTCCAGGCCACTGCAAAGTTGGGCTGCGTCTCAATAGCTTTCAGGTAACAGGCCTTGAATGGTTTAACAATGGAAAGGTAGAGATAGAGAGTGGAGTGGAAGAGAAGAAACAGAAGTGGGAGGAAGAAAGAGAGAAGTAGAAAGAAAAAAGGAAAGGGAAAGTGTGTGTTAAAAAAAAAAAAGGATTTGAAAAAAGAAAATAAAGGGGGTAGAGGAAACAGAATTAGTGAATGTTCTCCACTAAAGCAAAAAGTGAGTCTGCAGCATGGGCTGTATGCACTGTATTCTGCCGCGCTAAGCTGCTGTGCTTTTTCCTACGCTGCGCAGATCCAACCAGCACCCATACACAGACCGCCATTCTGCAGTTCAGACCTCGTGACCACGCAGTATTGCTTGTCTAATAATCAAGCCAAAATAATGTAACCTTGCTAAACCCAACTATTCAAAACCCCATTCATCTGTTAACAAAACCATAATGGGATTGTGCTAGTTGTGTCATCTAAGGACATATCCATCACTCCCAACCTTAAATGGCGGATGCTGTGTGCAGGTGTAGGTCCCTGTAAAGCGAGCGCCTCATCGCCGTGCGGGTGCCCAGTTGTGCGTGTCTAACCACGACCACCACTGTGCGCCATTCACTGCTCGCATGCGCCGAACAATCCCACCGCTGCTGGGAGAGGGTGAAGGTCAGCCGCTGCGCTCACGGCCTCTGGCCGGGGAGGGGGGGGGGAGAGGGAGGGGGGGTCGGTGGCAGACTGAGCCCCCCCCTAGAAGCCCACTACACCAGACAGGTACACTCCCTGAAACAACCTTGCCTTTCAGGACACTGAAGGGTGGTGAACAAGGGGGATGGGAATTTGGCACAGGTAGTTGCATTTGTTTGGGATGTGATCTTGTTGGATTGGTTTGTAATATCAGGACAGCCAAAAGTCTTGAAGTACTTTTAGGTCAATTAAAGGGAGGTTAACTTTTTCCCAAGAGTATCAAGTAGATGTGAATACTTTTAAGAGTAAATTTGGTCCTTTTTGAGGCAGGGGGCTGTTGGGGGTCTAGGCTGGGAGTGGGTGAAGAGGGGGGCGGTCTGCTGCCAACGGGCCAGGGGAGGTGAAGGGACGGGTGTGGGGAGGGGGGGGGGGGCGGGACGGATTTGGGGAAGGTTGAGGCCAGGGAGCTCGCTTGCGCTTGACACTTCTTTCTGGTCGCCTTTTTATGGTCGCTAGAGGGTATTCGCTGCGCAGCCCCTGCGCTACTGCAGACTCACAGCGCAATATCTGTCGTCACCAACAGATCGCTGCCGCTCCAAACCAAGAAGGAAAAAATAACCAATAAATAAAATCAACAGGAAAAAATAACCAAAGTGTAAGAGTTAGATTGTTCTTACTGTGTTTTGCTTACATTCACCTTTCACGTCAAATGCTTCCAAATCCATTATGCTTTCCTTTTTGACTGACTGTATAGTTGGCCGTTGTAAAAAAAATATATACTGTTTCTTCTTAATTATTTAAATTTTTATTTTATTTGGCTAACTTTGTCAGTTTGATCTTCAAAGGAAGCCACAAGACAGGAGGAGCTCAGGCAGGGAGTAGTAGTGAAGTGTTTTTTCTCTTGTTGGCAGTTACAAACCCGTTACCATATTTTCTGAGTGTGTCAGAGAGGTGGCCGCGGCTGGCTGGAAGAGGAGGTGAGGACTGAGGCTGCCCTAGAGTTCCTGTCCGCCAGTCACCTACGCAGGAATACTCTGTCACCCACCTGAAACCTTCTAAATAACAATATCAGTCTTGGAAAAACCAAAAGAGACAAAATAAGAAAACAATCACGTTAGTATAAGTTTGCAAACACATTTTCCTTTTATCTCTGCATATGGATTTTTTGTCTTCAACAAAAGAAGTCATAGAAAAACAACACAACGTATTCTAACTAATTACATGCATGAATTGTTTTTCTTCTTTTTACAAGAAAATAAATACATGTCCAAACGAGGGACAGGGAGGGGAAGAAAGGCTCTGGTGTGGTTTTACTGATCACTATGGAAGAACTTAATCTTAGGTCCCAACAATTGAGGCAGAGGAGGAGGGAGGCTAATTGGCTTGACCTTTACCAAATGAGCTGATTACAGTGCTTTGGGAATGAATCATTGTAGCATCCTCAGGGAAAAAAGGGAAGAAGTAATGATCTTTACTTTTTATATTACCCCCCTTTTCCCCCAAAGTTTTATTTTTATTTTTTATGAATACTTTTTCCTTATCCTGTCCTGCTTTCTTGTAGTCCTGGCCAATGAAGTAGGGAGAAAAGTCTGGAGATTTAATGATTGGTATCTAGAAGCCTCTCCACAGCTCTGAAAAAGAGGTCAATGCTTGGTGCTGCGCGTTCATGGTTTCGCTCTGTCTAACCCAGCAGACTGTCGCGGGCGGCAGAGTGCAGAAGGTGAGTTGTCTGCCTGACACAGCTGGGGCCAGCCTCTTGCTCTTAGAGGGCAGGGACTATACCACTACAAACCCACCTTACCAGACACTACTTGGGACAATTAAGCAAGATTTGGGATACATTTGAGAGTAACTGAACTAAACTTAAGGGACTGTTTGGAAGATTGAGAGCAGTGAGAGGTCTGTTGGAGCCTTATTTTGGCATAGCTGTGGGGTCAGGAAGACAGCTTTGAGCGCGCACACTCCACCGGTCCTCAGCAAGCGCGCGGGGGGCGGAGTGAATGAGCACGGGGGTGGGACGCTCCCTGAGCTCCTCCCCACCCCCCCCCCCCCCTCCAGATAGGATGGCCTGTAACCTCAAAGTGATTACTCTTCAACTCCAATGTCACCAAACCACAAACGTAAACTTTGAGCTTTAATTCAAAACCCAAGATAAGATCATTACGCTTCAACTAACAATCCAGTATATATTGCATAAGGGTTTGCAAGGGATCAAATATATAAGGTAAAAGACTAGCAAATCTGCAGGGTTTGGATAAGGCCATAAGAGTGGTGGGTTCTCTATTTAACAAAAATGGAGTGTAGTGGATTAGTTAGAGGCCATCTTACCTTTTGCATTGCAAAGATTAACTAAACTTCTCATCAGCTCATTTATCCTAAAAGGCCGAGCCAGCATTTTCCCTCCAAAACCAACTGACCAGGTCTTGTTCATAAACTGAATGTGTTATTACTGCCAAATTTAAGCATAAAGCCTTTCTTCCTGTGGAAGGGGGTTTGACCCAGGGTTGGGGGGTCATAGGTCAGTGTGAGGCAAAAAGCATTAGGACAGAAGGAGTGACTAGGGAGAATGAAGATGTTTGAACTACTATGCCAACAGTGAAAAGGTATGCATAGCTGCCTACAAAGTTATTAACTGAAAAAAGGCAATGGGGGCAAGAGGCTGAAGAGAGAGAGGGGGGGGAGAGATACAGTTGTCTCATGGGGGAATATTGATTGTAAAATGGTCAACAAAATCAAAATAAACCAAAGTACAAAGTAAATCGATAAAAATAAAAGCATTACAGTTGGGCAGATGTTGACCTGATGATACATACCTTAGCCTCTTCCAAACGCCCAAGAGCTTTAAGAAGGTTGCCCAAGTCACTACGAACACAGTAGAGATCCTGTGAAACAAGAAACACAGCTTTGTTAGATCTCTTAACATGAGATTCAATAGATGAAGTCATGGATGTAGAAGCCTGCATGGACACTGCATTTATAGGCCAGACTTGAGTTAAACACCTCAATCTCCCTTTCTTCCTCCAACACTTACGGGGTTGTACTGTAGAGCGGACACATAGGCCTGCACTGCTCCCTCCATGTCCCCTGCCGCCACCAAGGCTGCAGCCAAGTTGATGTATCCGTCAATGAAGTCCGGCTTTAACCTCAGAGCATGGCGGTAGTGCTCAATGGCCTCTTGCAGCTGCCCCCTCTCTTTATACACATTGCCCAGGTTTGAATAGGCCTCGGCCAGCATGGGGTTCTGCTTGATGGCCAGAGTGCTGAAATGGGCAGACCTAGAAAGACATGCGGGAGGGCAGAATAGGTCTGTCAGTCATGACACTGGCTGTTTGAGAGAACAACTGATAAGGAGGCAGAGTGATTATTATTGGCTGGAAATGTGCTTCAGAAAATGTGGTGCAAGAATTAACATTTGAATAACTGTTTCACATTAGAAGACATATATGCATCTATGACAGTATTGATATTGTGTACAACAAAATTTTCAAATCTGACAATATAATTGTTACAATATGACATCCAAAAGCAGTCATTGTTCATGAAATTAACACCAAAGCTAGGGAACCACCAGGCAGCAGAAATTAGCATCAAACCCGACCACCTGTAAGAAGAAAACTAAACCACCACCATTGGAAAAGTAGAAGTCATTATGAAGAAAAGAAAATCAAGGACATGGATCAAGAGAGTATGGAATTCCCAGTGGACGGCTGACAGCATCGTAAGTGTGAGTATAAAGGGGAGACCCACAGATGGAGCTTCTCCCTCTTTTATTTTAAGTGAAGGAGAGGGATAATTGGGAACCTTGTTGACAGAGAGGGGGTGCCATCGGCCTCCCCACCTCACCTGTCGAGCCTGCGGCACTGGAAGTGGATAGAGGAGAGGAGCAGCAGCACGCCTGTGTTCTCCGGCTCCTGCCTCCACAGCTGCATGCAGTGGCGCTCTGCTGCCTCAAAGTCCCCAGACTGGTATTCCCGATGCGCCAGCTCGGCTAACCCTTGGAAGGAAAGCATACGTTTGGTCGGTTCTGGAGCACCAACACAACCCAAGGAGGGGGGAAATAACATGTTAGAGATGATGGAAGGCAAAGGAAAGGAGACAAATAATAAATGAGAAAAAAAATACATGAAATGGTGCTGATAAACTCGTAATCGGTCATGTAACTGAAGTATAGAAATGCAGACTATTGTAGACCATTTTGGGCTGTGGAAAGAGCATCCAAAACTAGCTAACAGTCTTTATAACATAGCAAGTTCCCCAACTCACTATCAAATACCAAGACACTGTATATAATTTCCATGGCGAAATTCATATTGAGACAGCAGTGGCAGTCCAAATCAACAGTGAGTTGAGTCACAACATTGCGCAACAACTACCAAAGTTGTGAGTTGAAAAATGGTTTGCACCAATATGGACGGAATGTAGACTAGTGACTGAAAATGACTTAAGGAGTGTGAGGACAGGGGGGATCAAATGATTGCTTATGGGGTGGAAACGAATACAAATGGAACAAAGAGATTTAATTTGGGGTCCTCGGCCGGCCTGGCTAACGCAGCTATGACAACACATGGCTAGGAAGACAAGGAACAATCGTGGGTGACTAGCTAGGTAATGCTATCTATCGGCTAACACCCTAACATAGTTCCCTAACTACTACATAGTCGTGCCTTACAATTTTTACTCTCAACGCAACTTAAGATGACTGCTGCATTTCTTATGGTTTGCTATCTAGCCAAACATTGCGTGGTAACAATTGAAAAAAGAAATATGCATTGCTTTATGGTCAGCTATGCTAGCTAGTTAGCTGGCCTAAGAAGTAGCAAGTAGTCTAGCTGTGCTGGCTAATATGAGCAAATCAAGTAAATTAGGCACTACTCGACAACTTTCTCAGATCTGCAACATACCTGTGCTATCTGCCACATTTCCCACTGAGCTCGCCATCCCCTCGGCCTTCGAGTCTTGTACGGTGGTCGTCAGTGTGTAATTTGGCAAGGTCCACTTCAGTATACGGGTTTTCGTCAGTCGACGTACAGCTAGCCTATCAGCTAATGGCAGCTAACACTAAGTAAGCTATCTTCGTGGAGCCAACTTTTGTGTTCACGAGATGTATCTAGCTAACTAACTACGTAAATCCTGGATCATGCCTTAATCCTGGTAATACTATCTGCGTCGCTGCAAGTACTATGAAATGGTATACTACAATTAAAGGACAAACATCTGGCGCCAGTTACCTAGCTGTTTTTACATTTCAACACGAGCTCCTGCTATGCTATGAACTATCCTCGCAACAAAGCGGCGCTCGATTACAGGAAAAAATGGCGAGAGGGGAAGAACGGAATCGGACAGAAAATAGTTCCGAGGAATATTATTTATTGATAAAACTGTGCATGTATACAACACAACAATTTGAGTGCATGTCAGATACAATGGACAATGTAACACAACTTGTTCGTACAATTGTGTATGTATTTTTAGTTGCCAGTGTAGGGATAATATTCTAGATTAGAACATTAACCGTGCGGATGAAGACTCAATGTTGAGATACACCCACTGCGGCAGAGATGTTGCGCTATGTCGGTGTGTCACGCAAGGTGGCGGTCACGGACCACTTCGGGCATATGGCAAGCCGTTTTAACATTTATTTCTATAAACGTAATAGTCACTATTTTAAAGTAACTAGTACTTATTCTTTAGTTACTAGTAACTAATCCATTGGCGTCGCCGCAATGTAACTTGGGGGGGGGTCACGTCCCCCGTTTGGACCCCCCCCACATTTGCGATCAAAATATTAGTGCATGACTGGTCTACTAGTCCAGCGATCTTTCCATTGCTTCACAATCAAATCCATTCCACTTTTTCAGTAGGGAGAATGCCCATAGCAATAGAATTCCACTCCACGTTTTCTAGACAAACGGCATCACGCACGCAGATTCAACTCCCATACTCTTAGATCGACGCATCGCGCTTGCATCTAGCACTTCAGACAAGACTGTTCCACAGACGAGATGGACATAAGGAGGTTTTTTTTCGAGGAAGAGGAAAGTAGGTCAGTGTTGCCCAAGTTTTCCCTTCAGTTGCCAAAGCACCCTTATGAGACATTCTCTGACTATAATAGCATTACATTTACATTTACATTTATTCATTTAGCAGACGCTTTTATCCAAAGCGACTTCCAAGAGAGAGCTTCACAAAGTGCATAGGTCACTGATAATAACAACAAGATAGCCCCACAGCATTGCGGGTAGTCAAAAACAAGAAGTACATATTGTGAACAACCAAAAAATAGTGCTAAAGGGAAGAGACCATAAGAGCATGTAGTTAAACAAGTTAAAATTACACAACATTAATCTTTAAGTGCAGGTGTACCTGTAGGAAAGCAATGAAATAGGATTAACTAAAAAAAGAATACAACAGTTTAAATCAGCTACCACTAACCAACAAGAGCAACAGTCTAAGCAAGAGTCATTGTGAACCTTGAGGAAACTAGCGTTGGGTTCAGCAAACCATTCCTAAGTACCATTGTACTCCCGGAACAAGTGCGTCTTGAGCCTTCTCTTGAAGGTGGAGAGACAGTCCGTGTCTCTGATGGAGGTGGGGAGTTGATTCCACCACTGGGGTGCCAGGCAGGAGAAGAGCTTGTGCTGGGACCGGGCGGTCTTGAGAGGTGGGACCACCAGGCGGTTGTCTGAAGAAGACCGTAGGTGGCGGGTGGGGGTGTAAGGCTGCAGGAGAGACTTGATGTAGTCGGGCGCAGTCCCGTTCACTGCTCGGAAGGTCAGTACCAGGGTCTTGAATCTGATGCGGGCCGTTATGGGTAGCCAGTGGAGGGAGATGAGGAGCGGGGTAACGTGGGAGCGTCTGGGTAGATTGTAGACCAGACGGGCCGCTGAGTTCTGAATTCTCTGAAGAGGGCGGGTTGCGCATGATGGGAGACCGGCGAGCAGCGAGTTGCAGTAGTCCAACTTGGAGAGGACAAGTGCTTGGACAAGCAGCTGTGCTTGGACAAGCATTAGTTAAGTCACAAAGATCCTTCTGCAAAAATTAGGATTATAGCTAGCTAGATAAGCAAGCTTTTTACTACGGTGGCCCTGAAGTGCAAAACACCCCCCCTAATATGAGTACATCCCCCAAATGAAAACACTACCCCCCAAATCGGATGACTTGTTCACCTCCCCCCAATACAAAAACACGCTCCCCCAAATGGAAAACGACATTACATTAACACAAAAACACATTACATTAACTCTTAACGGAAAGAGTAGGTACTAAACTTTAGCGCTGATTGGATGCAGTAGACTAACTAACAAGAAATATGAAATTGATCGACAGAAGTACAAAATGCAATAGCCTGGCAAAGTTATCTGCACCAGAATATTTGTTTGGCTATCGAAGAATGTAGCAAATAGTAGGCTACTTAGGCAAAAGTATTTCGTGTTAAATGTAAAAATCGATAGCCAAACAACTATCCTGGTTCACGTTACTCTGTCATTGTGGCATTTCGTTCTTCTGTAGTGGACTTAGTTTTTTCTTCTGAAAAGTCCTGCTTCCTTTAACTGCATTTTTGGCGTGCGCATAGGCTATTTATATTGTGAAACGTTAACAGCATATCTGAGATTATTTCATAGGAATGACCCCGATTAAAATAAAGAGTAGTGTCATGACTCTGAATTGTAAACATTAATGTTTCCTCTTTCCTTCCAACCAAAACGATCAAGTTCATGACAATGACAGAGTTACGTGGACTAGTTGTTTGGTTATCAATGTTTATGTTTAACATGCAATTTATTCTTTTGTATAACCCAGATAGCACACATACGTCGGGCCGACATCGGGCCGATGTATACAATATACAGTGCCCTCCAAAAGTATTGGAACAGTGAGGCGAATTCCTTTATTTTTGCTGTAGACTGAAAACATTTGGGCTTGACATCAAATAATGAACGTGAGACCAGAGATCAACGTTTCAGCTTTTATTTCCAGGTATTTACATCAGGATCTGATGCACAACTAAGAAAATATCACATTTTGTTTGAATCCACCCATTTGTCATGTGAGCAAAAGTATTGGAACAGATATACTTAAAACATATTTAAGTGAATAAGACTTAATATTTAGTTGCAAATCCTTTGCTTTCAATAACTGCAGCAAGTCTGTGACCCATTGACGTCACCAAACTTTTGCATTCTTCCTTTTTGATGCTTTCCCAGGCTTTCACTGCAGCCTCTTTCAGTTGTTGTTTGTTTTGTGGGGTTCCTCCCTTCAGTCTCCTCTTAAGCAGGTAAAATGCATGCTCTATAGGGTTTAAGTCTGGAGATTGACTTGGCCAGTCTAATACCTTCCATTTCTTGCCCCTGATGAACTCCTTTGTTGTTTTGGCAGTGTGTTTTGGGTCGTTATCTTGCTGCATGATGAAGGCTCTGCCAATCAGTTTGGTTGCATCTTTCCTTAAATTGGCAGACAAAATGTTTCTGTAGACTTCCGAGTTCATTTTGCTGCTGCCATCATGTGTTACATCCTCAATGAAGATTAATGAGCCCGTCCTAGAAGAAGCCATGCAAGCCCAAGCCATGACATTACCTCCACCGTGTTTCACAGATGAGCTTGTGTGTTTGGGATCATGAGCAGTTCCTTTCTTTCTCCAAACTTTAGCCTTTCCATCACTTTGGTAAAAGTTAATCTTTGTCTCATCAGTCCATAAAACTTTGTCCCAGAATTTTTGAGGTTCATCTCTGTACTTTTTGGCAAATTCCAGCCTGGCCTTCCTATTCTTCTTGCTAATGAGTGGTTTGCATCTTCTGGTGTAGCCCTTGTACTTTTGTTCATGAAGTCTTCTGCGAACAGTAGATAGTGATACCTTCACTCCTGCCATCTGGAGGTTGTTGCTGATCTCACTAACAGTTGTTTTAGGGTCTTTCTTTACAGCTCTCACAATGTTTCTGTCATCAACTGCTGATGTTTTCCTTGGTCTACCTGTTCGACGTCTGTTACTTAGTACGCCAGTAGTTTTCTTCTTCTTCAGGACATTCCAAATGGTTGTACTGGCTATGGCCAATGTTTCTGCAATGGCTCTGATTGATTTTCCATCTTCTCTAAGACTCACAATTGCTTGTTTTTCACCCAAAGACAGCGCTCCGGTTTTCATGTTGTTTTCACCTCTGAATACAGTCTGCATAGACAAAACCTATCTTACCCAATCTGAACCTGAGTGTAGACATTCAGTGGTATTTATTGATTGAATAATGTACAGTGCCCTCCAAAAGTATTGGAACAGTGAGGCGAATTCCTTTATTTTTGCTGTAGACTGAAAACATTTGGGCTTGACATCAAATAATGAACGTGAGACCAGAGATCAACGTTTCAGCTTTTATTTCCAGGTATTTACATCAGGATCTGATGCACAACTAAGAAAATATCACATTTTGTTTGAATCCACCCATTTGTCATGTGATCAAAAGTATTGGAACAGATATACTTAAAACATATTTAAGTGAATAAGACTTAATATTTAGTTGCAAATCCTTTGCTTTCAATAACTGCAGCAAGTCTGTGACCCATTGACGTCACCAAACTTTTGCATTCTTCCTTTTTGATGCTTTCCCAGGCTTTCACTGCAGCCTCTTTCAGTTGTTGTTTGTTTTGTGGGGTTCCTCCCTTCAGTCTCCTCTTAAGCAGGTAAAATGCATGCTCCATAGGGTTTAAGTCTGGAGATTGACTTGGCCAGTCTAATACCTTCCATTTCTTGCCCCTGATGAACTCCTTTGTTGTTTTGGCAGTGTGTTTTGGGTCGTTATCTTGCTGCATGATGAAGGCTCTGCCAATCAGTTTGGTTGCATCTTTCCTTAAATTGGCAGACAAAATGTTTCTGTAGACTTCCGAGTTCATTTTGCTGCTGCCATCATGTGTTACATCCTCAATGAAGATTAATGAGCCCGTCCTAGAAGAAGCCATGCAAGCCCAAGCCATGACATTACCTCCACCGTGTTTCACAGATGAGCTTGTGTGTTTGGGATCATGAGCAGTTCCTTTCTTTCTCCAAACTTTAGCCTTTCCATCACTTTGGTAAAAGTTAATCTTTGTCTCATCAGTCCATAAAACTTTGTCCCAGAATTTTTGAGGTTCATCTCTGTACTTTTTGGCAAATTCCAGCCTGGCCTTCCTATTCTTCTTGCTAATGAGTGGTTTGCATCTTCTGGTGTAGCCCTTGTACTTTTGTTCATGAAGTCTTCTGCGAACAGTAGATAGTGATACCTTCACTCCTGCCATCTGGAGGTTGTTGCTGATCTCACTAACAGTTGTTTTAGGGTCTTTCTTTACAGCTCTCACAATGTTTCTGTCATCAACTGCTGATGTTTTCCTTGGTCTACCTGTTCGACGTCTGTTACTTAGTACGCCAGTAGTTTTCTTCTTCTTCAGGACATTCCAAATGGTTGTACTGGCTATGGCCAATGTTTCTGCAATGGCTCTGATTGATTTTCCATCTTCTCTAAGACTCACAATTGCTTGTTTTTCACCCAAAGACAGCGCTCCGGTTTTCATGTTGTTTTCACCTCTGAATACAGTCTGCATAGACAAAACCTATCTTACCCAATCTGAACCTGAGTGTAGACATTCAGTGGTATTTATTGATTGAATAATGTACAGTGCCCTCCAAAAGTATTGGAACAGTGAGGCGAATTCCTTTATTTTTGCTGTAGACTGAAAACATTTGGGCTTGACATCAAATAATGAACGTGAGACCAGAGATCAACGTTTCAGCTTTTATTTCCAGGTATTTACATCAGGATCTGATGCACAACTAAGAAAATATCACATTTTGTTTGAATCCACCCATTTGTCATGTGATCAAAAGTATTGGAACAGATATACTTAAAACATATTTAAGTGAATAAGACTTAATATTTAGTTGCAAATCCTTTGCTTTCAATAACTGCAGCAAGTCTGTGACCCATTGACGTCACCAAACTTTTGCATTCTTCCTTTTTGATGCTTTCCCAGGCTTTCACTGCAGCCTCTTTCAGTTGTTGTTTGTTTTGTGGGGTTCCTCCCTTCAGTCTCCTCTTAAGCAGGTAAAATGCATGCTCCATAGGGTTTAAGTCTGGAGATTGACTTGGCCAGTCTAATACCTTCCATTTCTTGCCCCTGATGAACTCCTTTGTTGTTTTGGCAGTGTGTTTTGGGTCGTTATCTTGCTGCAGGATGAAGGCTCTGCCAATCAGTTTGGTTGCATCTTTCCTTAAATTGGCAGACAAAATGTTTCTGTAGACTTCCGAGTTCATTTTGCTGCTGCCATCATGTGTTACATCCTCAATGAAGATTAATGAGCCCGTCCTAGAAGAAGCCATGCAAGCCCAAGCCATGACATTACCTCCACCGTGTTTCACAGATGAGCTTGTGTGTTTGGGATCATGAGCAGTTCCTTTCTTTCTCCAAACTTTAGCCTTTCCATCACTTTGGTAAAAGTTAATCTTTGTCTCATCAGTCCATAAAACTTTGTCCCAGAATTTTTGAGGTTCATCTCTGTACTTTTTGGCAAATTCCAGCCTGGCCTTCCTATTCTTCTTGCTAATGAGTGGTTTGCATCTTCTGGTGTAGCCCTTGTACTTTTGTTCATGAAGTCTTCTGCGAACAGTAGATAGTGATACCTTCACTCCTGCCATCTGGAGGTTGTTGCTGATCTCACTAACAGTTGTTTTAGGGTCTTTCTTTACAGCTCTCACAATGTTTCTGTCATCAACTGCTGATGTTTTCCTTGGTCTACCTGTTCGACGTCTGTTACTTAGTACGCCAGTAGTTTTCTTCTTCTTCAGGACATTCCAAATGGTTGTACTGGCTATGGCCAATGTTTCTGCAATGGCTCTGATTGATTTTCCATCTTCTCTAAGACTCACAATTGCTTGTTTTTCACCCAAAGACAGCGCTCCGGTTTTCATGTTGTTTTCACCTCTGAATACAGTCTGCATAGACAAAACCTATCTTACCCAATCTGAACCTGAGTGTAGACATTCAGTGGTATTTATTGATTGAATAATGTACAGTGCCCTCCAAAAGTATTGGAACAGTGAGGCGAATTCCTTTATTTTTGCTGTAGACTGAAAACATTTGGGCTTGACATCAAATAATGAACGTGAGACCAGAGATCAACGTTTCAGCTTTTATTTCCAGGTATTTACATCAGGATCTGATGCACAACTAAGAAAATATCACATTTTGTTTGAATCCACCCATTTGTCATGTGATCAAAAGTATTGGAACAGATATACTTAAAACATATTTAAGTGAATAAGACTTAATATTTAGTTGCAAATCCTTTGCTTTCAATAACTGCAGCAAGTCTGTGACCCATTGACGTCACCAAACTTTTGCATTCTTCCTTTTTGATGCTTTCCCAGGCTTTCACTGCAGCCTCTTTCAGTTGTTGTTTGTTTTGTGGGGTTCCTTCCTTCAGTCTCCTCTTAAGCAGGTAAAATGCATGCTCCATAGGGTTTAAGTCTGGAGATTGACTTGGCCAGTCTAATACCTTCCATTTCTTGCCCCTGATGAACTCCTTTGTTGTTTTGGCAGTGTGTTTTGGGTCGTTATCTTGCTGCAGGATGAAGGCTCTGCCAATCAGTTTGGTTGCATCTTTCCTTAAATTGGCAGACAAAATGTTTCTGTAGACTTCCGAGTTCATTTTGCTGCTGCCATCATGTGTTACATCCTCAATGAAGATTAATGAGCCCGTCCTAGAAGAAGCCATGCAAGCCCAAGCCATGACATTACCTCCACCGTGTTTCACAGATGAGCTTGTGTGTTTGGGATCATGAGCAGTTCCTTTCTTTCTCCAAACTTTAGCCTTTCCATCACTTTGGTAAAAGTTAATCTTTGTCTCATCAGTCCATAAAACTTTGTCCCAGAATTTTTGAGGTTCATCTCTGTACTTTTTGGCAAATTCCAGCCTGGCCTTCCTATTCTTCTTGCTAATGAGTGGTTTGCATCTTCTGGTGTAGCCCTTGTACTTTTGTTCATGAAGTCTTCTGCGAACAGTAGATAGTGATACCTTCACTCCTGCCATCTGGAGGTTGTTGCTGATCTCACTAACAGTTGTTTTAGGGTCTTTCTTTACAGCTCTTACAATGTTTCTGTCATCAACTGCTGATGTTTTCCTTGGTCTACCTGTTCGACGTCTGTTACTTAGTACACCAGTAGTTTTCTTCTTCTTCAGGACATTCCAAATGGTTGTACTGGCTATGGCCAATGTTTCTGCAATGGCTCTGATTGATTTTCCATCTTCTCTAAGACTCACAATTGCTTGTTTTTCACCCAAAGACAGCGCTCTGGTTTTCATGTTGTTTTCACCTCTGAATACAGTCTGCATAGACAAAACCTATCTTACCCAATCTGAACCTGAGTGTAGACATTCAGTGGTATTTATTGATTGAATAATGTATGTAATAGGACACACCTGGGCAACAAAACACACCTGTCAGTCACATGTTCCAATACTTTTGCTCACGTGACAAATGGGTGGGTTCGAACAAAAAGGTGATATTTTCTAATTTGTGCATCAGATCCTGATGTAAATACCTGGAAATAAAAGCTGAAACGTTGATCTCTGGTTTCACATTCATCGTTTGATGTCAAGCCCAAATGTTTTCAGTCTACAGCAAAAATAAAGGAATTGGCCTCACTGTTCCAATACTTTTGGAGGGCACTGTATGTAATAGGACACACCTGGGCAACAAAACACACCTGTCAGTCATATGTTCCAATACTTTTGCTCACGTGACAAATGGGTGGGTTCGAACAAAAAGGTGATATTTTCTAATTTGTGCATCAGATCCTGATGTAAATACCTGGAAATAAAAGCTGAAACGTTGATCTCTGGTTTCACATTCTTCGTTTGATGTCAAGCCCAAATGTTTTCAGTCTACAGCAAAAATAAAGGAATTGGCCTCACTGTTCCAATACTTTTGGAGGGCACTGTACGTCGGCCCGACATCGTATGGACATCGTTTGCAAGACGTCGCCGAGACGTCGGCATTTGATCGAATTCGACCTCCAGACGATGTCTGGTCGATGGATCAAAACTGCACCAACTGAACGTTCTACAGATATTTCCTCTTAGCCTTCTACATTTATTTATTTAGTTCGGATCTCTCAGACAGCAAATATTTCATCCATAACCAATCTGAAATTTCACTATAGCCTATAAGATGAACATCAACTTTGATAGGAATATAACGAGACAATGGAAAACGCTTTACCAGCGAAAATGTGTGTGGGTAGCCTATTATAATGAAGAGACAGAATTCAAGTTAATAATTTAATATCAGGCCGGATTTTGATATGCCATCAAGGTCTTAAAAGAACTCCAGCATAAAGAACAACGGAACAACATACAAACAAAATTAACAAGAGTGATGGGCTGCACCTCAATTCTCCCTATATATACAATGCCTCTTAGTTTTTTTCATATAGCCTAGCCTATCATGACAATATACATATTATAACAACATAGCCTAACAAGAATAATTATATAAATAATAACAACAATAGGCCTATACCATGCTAGCTAAAAATAAGATGCAAACGTAGCAAACGTAATTCTGCTGTGTCTGCTGCTGCTGTGTAGGCTATCCCTCCGTGGTGCTCAGGCAGTCTGGCTCACCTGCAGACAGCATATCGTGCAATATAAGAAAATATGGTTTTAATCTTAATGTGTTACCAGGTCATACAAGTTTCAATCGGCTCCTAAAGTGCGCTGCATTTGGCACCGGTCTAAATTGTAGGTCTTGCTTCATCAATCGTTTTACAGCTTACAGTTCTGCGTTTTCCATCCACCTCTGCCGCCCTCCGACTCTGTCTTGAAGTTAGGCTTTCAAAAGACCACTCCTCCATTCACCCCCAGAGACGCTGAGCGTCCAGGGCAGGACATAATCGCAGGATTTATCCAATGACCTTATAGTTTCGAAGCACTGAAAAAAACTGTTCAAAGTAGCCCCATTGAAGTTCATGGAAGCTGAGTTTCAACAGGCAAATGCACTGTGGCATTACGGGAATGTATGAGAAGCAGAGCCGTACGCAGGCCCCAAAAAATACAGAGGTCATGAGTCAGAACTTCTAGGCGGGTTCGGGGGCATGCTCCCCCGGAATTTTTTTAAATTACACTATTTAAATATGGCCATTTTCTCTTATTGAGTCTTAAGGAGCAAAAACATCATCATTATGACATTTGAATATGGGGCGGTGTGGAGCTTTTGAAATTTTGAGGTAAACATGGGGCATTCTGAGGCTTTTTGAAGGACCTTTATGGGACAATTTTTTTAAAATTATTATTATATGGCAACGACGGTACGAGCGTTTTGATTGGATAACGGGTAGTCACCCCAGCGTGTTGCCCTCCTCGCTGGTCAATACGGATCCGTATTGCCCTCTGACGTCAGCTTCAAAATGAGCGATATCGACGAGTCAGCTGCTGAGTTTTACTATCCAGATGATGCTGAAAAGCTTTGTCATCGAAAGTGAGGATGAGCCATGTTGTCCGCTTTCTATCAAAAGTAATGAGTTGCTTGGCAACACATGAAACACACCGTGAGAAGACTTAAGAGCTAGCTACAATTAGCCTAAAGGTACCATTTATTTTCGTTTACAAAATGAAAAGAATCTAAAATTGCCATATATAAAAAACTACTTACTAACCTCGACCGTTCGGTCATGCCGGGAAATATCAAACTGAGGCTGGAACGTATCGACCGAGCGATAGCGAGTCAGTTTGATATTTCCCAATTGCCACTGAATTTCATTTTCAATCAATCACATCAATGACATATCATATCAATCGCAAAATGAATGTTGATTCAACCGGTGGAAATTGATTGACAACCGGTACTGACGGAGTTAACCAAACTTTGATTTGATGTTTCCTTATCTGAGTAGTACGCTGCTGCAATACAATATTTCCACATGAAAATGAATCTTTCTTCTCACAGTCATCTGCCACTTAAACTTCTCTTAACTTACATGTTTAGTTTGCTGCGCTCCTCTTCCAGTGACTGTAACTAACATAGGCTATTCACTAACAGTAGCGGTATGTCTATGGCGGTAACATCAGCGTCCGACTTGTGTTTGGTGGTTACCATAACGACAGTACGTTTTGTTGATGACGCGCAGCACATATGTCCAAACTCTTGAGCTACTCGGCTCTTCAAGTATAAAATCACGTTACGGTTTGTGGGAGACCAAGATCATCGTCCTGCAGTCAGTTTCACGTGTACTTTATTTAGAGTTTATATACCACGATTTAAGCAAAAAAAAAACAGAAATACGAAAAAAAATACCGAGGACACGACCTCGGTGTCCTCAATGGTAGTTACGGCCCTGATGAGAAGGAAATCAGTCAGTCGACCTGCTAATATAGCTGATTCTGAACGAGCTCGTCTTCGATATGAACGTGTTCTAACGCATTTAAAAAGATAACACAATCGTAAATATTTGACCATCTGATAAAGTTGGCCCTTGATGGCATTATGTTGCTGGTCTGGCCAATTCCTGCATCCAACTTGATGTTGTGACTTGAAATCAAAAATAATTTATTGATGTTTTTAATCACAAGTTTTTAGGGATAGACTCGTAAATAGTCTATTGATACTCAAACTATTAACTCTGCACATGGGTTAGGGTTATGTAGTTGTCGCAATTACATTGTGGTAATGTATAATTTGTTTCGAACGTATGTCATAATTTCGAATTGCATAAATCACATTCAGTATTATTAAGTAACTATTTGGTACCAAGAGTACAGTGCTTTTATTTTGAAGTGATTGCGCAAGGACTTGTGAGAAGCTTGTGCGTGGGAGAATCAACAAGCGAAAAGGATGTTAGCTACCTATAAAAACTTGTATTCCCTTGTTATATACAGCCAACGATGTATGTTGGTTTGTGTCTGCATTTTACTTTGGTGTACGTTATTTACATGTCAATGTATGTTCATATTAAGCTAATGTGTCTTTATTTTCTCGTACTATGTGTTTAGTTTTCACGGTGGATTTGGAGAATAACAAGTAACACTGTAGCAAGAAAACCACTGGTGTCTGCGAGTGCTTGAGGGAATAACAGGTTAAGTTCACTGTATGGTAAGTAAGGGGTTTGTCAGTAGGTAATGGAAAAACCTAGTGAGTTGAAGTTCTATCAACTATCTGTAAAGGATACTTACATTCTGAAATATTTGCCCCTTGATGGCAGTATGTCATTGGTCTGGCCTCCAATTCCTCCATCCAACTCGATGTTGTGACTTCAAATAAAAAATCATAAATTCTTATGGGTCACACATTTCTTTTACCAATGGCATAATTATGAATGCTTGTGTCAGTGAATTGTTCATGTCCATATCTTCGCTATGTCCTATCTGTTACATTCAGAAGAGTCCACATTGCCAGGTTGCCAGGCTGGAGCTGAACCTTGGCATCTGTAGGAGGCTGTTGGTCGGGCCTGTGAATTCTCTGTTAAGTATTGAAGAAAATATTCCTAGATCAATCTAGCATGTCTCTATCAGTGTCATATTAAGGTTATTATAGATCATTGTTGTGTCTTATTGATACAACATAGATGCAATAGCAAGGAAGTCTGGTGAAAACTTGAAGATAAAATGAATTTATGTCAAGCTTACCTACTCTGATGGCATTCTCTTGGCGGCTCTTTGGTCTTATTGTGGTAAGGGAGGAGGGGCTTTTAGCGCTTTTGGAGGGGCTCTCTGAACTCTTTGTTTTTTTTGGGGGGGCGGAGGTTGCTTTTGAGGTAGAGGAAGGTCATCTTCCTCTGAGGACAAGTGTGATGAGGATGATGAGGGTGATGGTGTCCTAAGCCGTTTTGGTCTAAATATGTAAATAAACCATTATTAGAATTGTTCATGCATAAGAATTTGCAATAGAAAGAAGGCTAATGGTAACATTTTCAAAGAATCACACAGTTCTTGAATTTGGTGTGATGTAGACAAAACTCAGTTTAAAATGATGATGATTTCATAGTGAACAAACATATGTGCTCACTTTATCCGTTTTCGGATTGTTTTTTTTTTTTTCTCTTTGTCCATGTTGAGGTCTGATGTTGCACATGACCTTTCCCACCGCTCTTGAATTTTGTCAATTGAATCTGCAAGCCCCATTTAGCATGTCAACTATTATTTAACAGTTACGTAAACTTGTGGGTATGTAATGATAGTAACAAGTGACAATATCAGAACAAAATCAGAAGTTATTAATTTAACTTATTAGACTTGATTGATGCATTAAGGGCTCTACTTTGAAAATTACCTGATTCGAAGAGAATGCGTGCAGCGTACTGCTTCCATCCCTTCAAGGGTTGTGGGACAAGCCTCTTTTAAACACTCCGGAGAATTTGAACCTTGTCCTTATAAGGGGGCCACCAAGCAAGCCCAACCGAAAACCAATCCTTTGCCAGAGGCCCAGTTCTATTTTCCTCTTCAAAGAGTACTATTAGGTACATATTGAGCCTAATACAAAATGATTCACACAACAAAAAGTGTATATCAATCAGTAATCAGTTAGGCATAAATATACCACCTGGTACAGGTGGCGTGATGAATATACATTCATATATATTCAGTAAAGTAAAACAGTAAAATATCAAACAATCAATTAATATGAAGACAACAAAGTGTAGGTTGATAAATACATTTTCAGGTAATCACTTACTGTTCAGACAGGCAAGGAATTCAGGGCAGATCAGGGGAAGATGCTCTGGTGAGTGGAGAGGCTGCAAGAAGGGATGAATGAATGATGGATCAGTCTCTGCTGAATTTACGTAGTAAAGGAATTTTGATTGGTGGGATTCGGCCAATTTGGAGCTCAAGGTTATCCGTACAACCTATGTATATGTTCAATTACTGTAACCGTTTTAGCTGTATACAAGTACTTACTCAATTAAATTATATGATGCTAGGAGGTCGACCACATTGAAGCTTATTCCAAAAGCTGATGGCAGTGCAAGAGGCTGAGAGATGGTGGATTGGGCAGGGGGAGGGGTGGTTAATGTCTAGGGGTGTAGGGTCAGTCAATGTGTATAAGGGGCACAGCAACAAATTGTCTTCCATGGGGTATTAGGAAAGCCTTCCCTTCTACCAGTCCAATTTTGCAGTGGTGTGTCATGTCCAAGAGGCTACCTGCTAAATGTATGCCAAATGTAGAGGATGGCATGGGGTATTCGAAGTAAGACTCTTGATGGGCAAAATTTGAGAAAACTAGGTACACCTCCTCCTCCTTAACAATGATATTTCTGATCTTTGCTACCTTTCCTTGAATGTAGACATGGCTGTTGGCTTGGTCCAGTTTAAGGGTGAAGAGCTCTGTCATATTCGGTGTACTGTTTTGCGCAATGAAACAATGGTGGCAGAGGCCCTGATGTGTGCTCTCTCCTTGCACCTAAACTTTCCACTCTTTGCACTTTTACAGATGCTTTCTCTGAAAGCCTCTTCACTACTTGACTGCAGGGAGATCCTGGTTTCCTCACAAGCTTCTTTAGCTTTTGCATGACATTTTCAAACTTGAAGGCACTGAAGGAGTCCAGGTTCCCATGCACCTTGACGTCTTGTGCAAGATGCACAAGGTTGTGGACATTCTAGGAGCGGTACGTCTCACCATACAACTCCCCAAAGTGCTGAACAAACTACACGAGAGCCTCATTCCCATACTCAGTGTACTCCTCAAGCAGTGCCTTGTTTGACAGTATGAACACTCCAACAAAAAGAAGTAAAAAGTGCTGGTACACTGTGGTATGCAGGAGGTCTTTAAGGAGCACAGGACCGGTATAAAGCAGGAATTGGCGGAATTCAGATGCTTTCCATCGGTCTACCTCCTTCAGGGATCTTGGCCTTCTCGCAAACTCTACTGGCACACTTGTCCTGATCTTCAAGAGCTTCTCAGAGAGCATCTTCACCTGAAATCCTGAGAGCCTGCGGGCCAGTGGACCTTTGAGCCACAGGTACAGGAGTCGCCTCATGACACCCAGGCAAACAAGATGAATGTAGTCTAATGGGAACCGACTGACCATGCCCAAAGATGTGGCGACGAGAGGTGAAGGTCCGAGATGATGCCCTTCATCAGACATTTCTCTGAAGTTCTTGTCAGTGCGGAGGGGGGCATCAGTTTAAGGGAATATCACCCGGTTGCTCACATATTCCCCTTCCTGCATGCATTTCTCACACCCCGAGTAGCCTGAGTGTCCTTTGACAGTCTTTACAAATGCTCGGGCTGGAACATCACAGACCATGGAGGACAGTTGGAGCCTCATGGTGATTCCTTGGAATGTGAATCCCCCCTCCAACTCCAAAATATCAGCCACAAAATCTTCCAGGTATTCATTGAGTGATGGTTTGCTGGTACCACAAAACAGCCCGATCACAAATGGCTGATGCTGGGGAAGGTTCTTGATGACTCCAAGAATGGGCCAGAATTGGGTGGAAGAACTTTTAAAAACTGGCAACCCTTCCACATTCACTTGGAGTTCTAAGCTCAGTAGGCTAGTTCAAGGCTCGAGTGTGGACAGCTGCTAATTATCACTTCGCATGTTCTGTCTTTGGGGATTTAATGTTGTAGGCCAGGGGTGTCAAACTCATTTTCACCGAGGGCCACATCAGCATTATGGTTGCCGTCAAAGGGCCAGTTGTAACTACGAGTTTGACACCTGTGTTGTAGGCTAACGTAGGCAGCAGAATTATGATTTACCCTGCAGTGCACGAACCAAACTGGTCTTTGATGGTATTGTCAGCAACATCGATGCTGAGCTTAATGTGGGGTTTCAAAATGTTCTATTGCGAGTGGTGGACTACATTAGCTGGCACATCTGGAATGTAGATTCCACTGCAGATAACTACTTGGAAGACAATGAAATCGAAACATACATAATTTCAGCCTGCTTAATGCAACAAAGGTAAATGAAAAAAAGAATATATTAATGAAACAGGTCTGTTTAAGAAATGAACTTTATTTTTCACAGGTTTTGTGACAATTATAATCAATATAAATTCATAAGTAACAACGTGGAGGGAGGGAGAAGCAATTGTTTAATTTTCCATTTTAAACTTTAAAACTGTCCACAAAGACCTATTCTTGTTGAACAGAGGCCCTTTACTTAATTACTTAAGAGGACACACACACGGTCATCAGTTGGTTAACTGAGCTCACTATTGTCATGGGTAAGACTCAAATATGTGATACTCTTTTGATCCTTAATGGCACGCTTGACATGACTGCCTAGTCTGGCTATTGCGACATGACTGCATAGTCTGGCTATAGTGTCTCTCTCACCTCTTCTGCCAGACAGGAGAAGAGCTTGTGTTGGGACCGGGCGGTCTTGAGCGGTGGGACCACCAGGCGGTTGTCTGAAGAAGACCGTAGGTGACGGGTGGGGGTGTAAGGCTGCAGGAGATTTTATGTAGTCGGGTGCAGTCCCGTTCACCGCTCGGAAGGTCAGTACCAGGGTCTTGAATCTGATATGGGCGTTGATGGGTAGCCAGTGGAGAGAGATGAGGAGCGGGATAACATGGGAGCGTCTGGGTAGATTGTAGACCAGGTGGGCCGCTGCGTTCTGAATCCTCTGAAGAGGGCGGGTTGCACATGCTGGGAGACCAGCGAGCAGCGAGTTGCAGTAAAATAAAGATAAAGTACTGATCAGAAATGTGCAGTGGGGTTACAGAGGTTAAGTCAGTGATACAGTTACGTGTCAAGATGAGGTCTAGCTGTTTGCCTGCCTTGTGGGTCGCCAGTGTGTTCAGCAGCGTCTGGTCGAAGGAAGTCAGGAGAGACAAGAAGTCGACGGCCTGTGTTCTGCGGGATGTTGAAGTACCCAAGGATCATCAGCGGGGTTCCATCATCCGCGAGGACGCTGAGGAGCATGTCCAGCTCCTCCACAAAGTCAGCTAGTGGTCATGGTGGTCGATAAAGAACAATTAAGCATGCATTGATAGGATCAGATCACATAATGGTGTTCAAATGATTTGGCAGTAACAGAGAGTGGTGTGGCTGTGTATTTAATATGTGGGGAAAGAAGCAAGCCTGTCCCACCACCCCGCCCGGTTGAGCGGGGTGAGTGAGTGAAGGAGTGGTTGACGGAGAGAACAGCTGGAGTTGCAATGTTCTCTGGGCGGATCCATGTCTCTGTCAGCGCAAGGGCATGAAGAGAATCCTGGGATGCAAACGCCGGGATGAAGTCTGCCTTGTTCACAGCAGACTGGCAGTTCCAGAGCCCTATGAAAAGAGAGAGGACAGGTGGAGAAGATCTGGATAGGTAGTGAAGGTTAGAAGTTGACCGTATATACTTTGTGACATATCTACGTCTACGGGTAGTGTAATGAACAGGAATTCTAAGGAAACACATGCTAGCTATAAATATGTTCAAGGTAGAATAGAATATAAATAGGGTGATGCTTATCAGAAGAGGTGATCGGGCCCCGTCTGCCTTCCTCGGTGGACTCCCGCAGGTAGACTCCCTTGTCTTTGTTTGACCGAGTCTTTGTGCGCCGAGGCTGGCAGACGAGGCTGCCTCTGCAATTAGCCTCCTTAAATATGCTAATGCGCAGATACAACGCCCCTAATTACTGTCAAACAAAAGGCGGCTCGAATACCCTGAGTACCCTGAAACTGACACACTGGCTAGCTACTCTTTGACCAGTATATACTAGTTATCTAACTGCTGTCCCTTAAGCTCTACCTATGAGACCAAGTTTTAGCTAAACGCAATACAAACAACAGCCTTGATTACTTGAAGTCAATGCGGCGGTCCCGGTGTTCACTCAGCAAGACACTATTCGCTCTCTTCTGGGCTGAAATGTCAATTTTAGGCCTAAAAGGGGTGGGATCACAAGAGAAACATTTATTTCAGATAGAAGGTCTTTGATGACAAAGCTTTTGTCAGACTGACCTGTATACAGGTCACTGAAAAATGTAACTTTGCCTGATGTCAATTAGGCCCTTAAAGGTGGTAGGCGATTAACTTTGTGGTGAGAATATGTTAGTATTTCAATGTTAATAACTTTTGAGTTGTTTCACATGTATTTCCATACAGTGAGCCCAATAAAACTATAGTAAGTGGGAAAGTACTGTGGAAACAAGGAAGCATAAGCTAGTTTATAGTTTCTCTAGAAATCAAAATTGGAAGTGATCCTAACATGAACATTTGTATGTTTTTCCAGGTTATACAGACCCTACTTACAGTTGACTGTGACACATTGAAGCACACTGTAAGGTCTTGTACAGGAAAACGTTGCCTCAAACGATTAAGAAAAGGGAAAAGTTGGTCAATGGTTGCCAGTTTAATAATGCTAATCCCCTGACTTATGTCATCATCCTCTATTTACAGTGCCCGACTCCACTCTAACATGTTTTCTGCAGTGGGCTGTAAACACTGCCCACAAACAAAGCCTGTGTAAAACATGATGTTCTTATTGATACCCTGGAATCTTGAAAGGAAGAACTGGTTCTCTTGAAGCTTTGTTGTTCATTCTTGAACATTGATGGTCTTGTGGACTTCCTCAAGTCGATCCACCAGTGGCTAGGGCAGTTTAGCATCTGCACCGCCAATAAATCGTAATTTCTCGAAATATTGTGCCTTTTCTTGTGGTCCAAGTCCTTCCCTCAATGCCTTTGCATCTTGGACGCGATTTGATGAGCTTTTCGGTTGTTTAGACATGGCTATATTCACTTAAACTATCCAAAGCGCACAATACTCCATGCACTCCGTTCAGTTTGTTTACACCGAGTGCCTCCAAAATGGCCGCGCATCCGGGTTACCGCCCATAACTTGACGTCGGTGAAAACCCTCTATACAGATTTCATGTCCTCCGACATATCATCAATGCGACGTTTGATCGTGTTTTTCAGAGTTTTTTTTTTCTTTTGCAGCATCTGGCCCTAGCATTACCTCATCCATTTTTTGGAGGCTGGTAATATGAGCGACTCTGCCAAAGTGTGTGGCTTTTTGGATTTAGCAAACAACTCGTCAACTAAAAAAACGAGCCTTTTGTGCCTTCACATACACGCACGGTATAGCATACGTACACTCTGTGTGGTATTCTGTGTTGTGCCGGGTGGTTGGTCTCCAGGTACCTTGCCAATTTGCTAGGCACCATGGCTGCATTAGCCAACGTCTCCCTGCAGACCAGGCATACATGTATAGGCCTATAGTACGGGCGAGTCATTATGCCTCTTTTTTCTCTTTGCTGATTTCGATTCAGATGTCTGTTCCTGTGGAGGTGCATTCTCTTTAAAAATGTATCCATTGCCCCTACCTGCACTCCTCCATCTGCTGTCAATACGGAATAACGAACGAAGTCAACGAAAGAACTGTTGTTGACGTTAAGCCCTGAATCAACTGTGAACTGTAGCCGATTGTTTGTGCCGCAAATAGTCAAAAAAAATTATTGATATAATATCAATAAATATATTTAAAAATGTTTTATTTTTATTTTATTTTTTATGATCAAGCCTTGGGCCATTCCGCTGCACCCCTGAGCATGCGTCACGGCAATATGGCGACACATAATACTTGGGCTACAACACGGAATGAGCATGGAACGTTCTTCCTGAAACAGTCAGTGATGAGCCAACGATGAGCCGACGATGAGCCGACGTATCTGCGATGTTTGAAAAAGAGCACAGAGATGAGAAGAAATCCGACCATTTGCCGACGCTTATCCGACGTTATGAATAGAACACGACGTTTCGATCTTAAGCCGACGTCGGCCCGACGTATGTGTGCTATCTGGGAAGTAGCCTATGCTTACGGAGCCCCTAAAGGGACATGAAAAAAAAAAATCTGAAAGGTTCTCGTGCGCACGAGATCCTTTCTGGTGCGCACGAGAAAGTATCTTCTCAGACACTGTTACTTGTAGGAAAACCACATTATTTGGTGGCCGTTGGATCACCAATAAAAACTGTGCGAGTTGCAGCATATTGCTGCTGCCATCAACTGTGCCAGCGATACCCCGAGTCGAGATACAATTTGAAAACAAAAGCGTTTTGTTATGAACAGTATTAAAGTTTGAAATGAGGACGTAAAGTGTTGCGATTGCGCCGGGGCTTATAACTGTATTTCCAGTTTTTGACATGATGATATATGCACATTATTAAATACATATATTTAGTTATACACTGTGTTCTGCAGTTATCTAAAGGTAGGATGTATGATGTTATCCTGTATTCCATGCAGTCAGGGCATCTCCTGCAACCATAGTGGACCATGTGATGTTGAGACCGCCATGTTTATAAATGAGACCCCTGCTCAAGACGGGTGTATCCCTTGTGCCAAAACAGACAACACAACTTCAATATTCGTTTTAAATGTCTTTCTAGATAATATAGTGGTGGCGACTCGCAAGCAAACATCCTTAAAAGTCATTTCCACGCATGTAACAGCAGATCTAATGCACGCTTCTGTGCATGCGGTATCCACCAGATACTTAAGCGTGGTAACGAGAACGTTTCTCGTGAGCACCAGAAAGTTTCTCGTGCGCACCAGAAAGTTTCTCGTGCGCACCAGAAAGTTTCTCGTGCGCACCAGAAAGTTTCTCGTGCGCACGAGAAACTTTCTCTTTTTTTTTTTTTATGATTTTTTTTTTTTTCATGTCCCTTTAGGGGCTCCGTATATGCTACATGCTTCGATACCCAAATAAATGTCCTGGTGCACGTAGCTCTGTCAGGCTATTGCATTTTGTACTTCTGTCGATCAATTTCTTATTTCTTGTTAGTTAGTCTACTGCTTCCAATCAGCGCTAAAGTGTAGTACCTACCAATTCCGTTCAGAATTAATGTAATGTGTTTTTGAGTTAATGGAATGTCGTTTTCCATTTGGGGGAGCGTGTTTTTGTATTGGGGGGAGGTGAACAAGTCATCCGATTTGGGGGGAGTTGACTCGTATTGGGGGGGAGTGTTTTCATTTGGGGGATGTACTCATATTAGGAGGTGTGATTTGCACTTCAGGGCCACCGTATTTTACCTACATCTAGCACTAGGCAATAGCATACTTTACTTACCCATTACAATTGGAACAGCATTTATTGATTTCTTAATCTGGGTCTGAAATATGTGTTCAGACCTAGGCATCTGTTTCAGGTAGAAAGAGATGACAACAATGTTTTTTCCAAATAGCTACAAAGGAAATTGCTGGTGTGTTTTTGTTGTTGTTGCCATAACAACCGTAAACTAATCTGGATTTAACCTTAGCTAACATGCTAGTTTTTCTAACGACTGGAAAAAAAAGAAGAAAAACCCTTATTTCAGAATTGTCTTCCAAATTAAACAAGAGTGCTCAACTTTTAATTTTGGCAATTCTTAGCATTTCATTACTACATATTAGTCTCGGCAGTCAGATGGCTGAGCGGTGAGGGAGTCGGGCTAGTGATCAGATGGTTGTTGGATCGATTCCCCGCCGTGCCAAATGACGTTGTGTTCTTGGGCAAGGCACTTCAGGGCCACCGTACCTCACCCATTTATTTTCTGAAAGCTTACATCCTAAGGATGTGATCTGCAGAAAAGACTACAGGTTTGAACACACATTTGACAATTTCTGAACTGTCCAGTCATGCTTTAGGGAGATGGCAAAAAAAATTGTAGCCTACATAATTATTAGGCTTCTAAACCTATACCAATTGTGAATTTATATACGCTGATAACATGATTTACATCTCAGAAATCTTCATATGAACAATCAACATTAAGCTTATGACAATTATCAATATGAAAGAATGCTCAATGCATCTCCATGTCTCCTGATATAGCCTAGGTGGTTGAGATTGAGAGTGAGTCAGGGGCAGGGGCAGCATGCAGGGGCAGTGGAGACAGCTCTGTTGCTGGGGTGAGTGCTGAAAGGTGACAGGTAGTTGAAGATTTCCCATTGCTTATTGGGAAGTTTAGTTTTCAAAATATTTAAATGTCCAGCCCCTCAGTATAAGTATAACAGGGGAGTCAGATGGCCTTGGGCAAGGCACTTCACCCTATTTGCCTCGGGGGGAATGTCCCTGTACTTACTGTAAGTCGCTCTGGATAAGAGCGTCTGCTAAATATGTAAATGTAAATAACAACTACGGTAGTAATAGTTGTGGTAAATGCACCAGAATGTGGGACATTGCATATACATCTTTATAAAAAAGGGGAGAAACCCCCAGACCCCCCCGAAAAATGTGTCCCCCCCACTTTAAAAATGCTGCTGACGCACATGAACTAATCCAATATTTACTAGTATCTATTCCTGTTTTACTACTTTCATTAGATACTAGTAGCCTAACTATTCTTTAGTTACTAGTAACTATTCCAATAGTTCCTAGTATCTATTCCAGTTTTACTAGTAACCTTTCATTAAATACTAGTAACTATTCTTTAGTTACTAGTAACTAATCCAATAGTTACGAGTATCTATTCCCGTTTTACTAATAACAAATTGCACATTTTTACATTGTATTCTATGGGGCTCTGCTTTACAGATATCTACTATTTGTTTCCAACTAGTATCTATTCCAATAGTTACTAGTATCTATTCCCGTTTTACTAGTAACTTTTCATTAGACAGTACCTATTGTGTAGTTACTAGTAACTATTCCGACGAGATATCCTTAAACCAATAAGTACTAGTAACTATTGCCAACAAGATATCTAGTTAACATGCAAATTAGCTTCTGAAGATATCTAGTTAACATGCAAATTTGCTTTAGAAGATATCTAGTTAACATGCAAATTAGCTTTTGAAGATATCTATTTAACCTGCAAATTTGCTGCTGAAAACCACACCTCACAGAAGACAGCACTACAGAGAACATATAAACTCGAACTGATTTCAGATATGGCACACATGTGTTAATGAACAAATTCCAACAAGGCAACATACGCAACAAATTTGCACAATTGATTGCCTTGTTGCTAGTCTTTCAGAGCTTTCATCACTACGCACTCAATGTCAATTAGAGAGCACAGCGAAGACGCCTTCTCAGACCCTCGTATGCCATCAGGTAACTTTTGGATTTTGCTTTTAGAATAACATTACTCATACAATGGTAAAATGGTTAGACAAATATTCCTTGTATTAAAGCGAAATCCAAAAGTGGAATGAAACTAAATCACACAAGTGTATAATTAGGAGGGGGGATTTCCACACTTTCTTAACCAACGGAAATACATTGAAAATAAACAAGACATAACAAGAGACCGATCCATTGACAGCGTTCATAAAAGGAGAACATATATTTTACATATTTTCCGCTCTATATTGGGGGGAACAGATAGGTATTTTTTCAATATTGGGGGGGACACGACCACCCCAAAGAAAGCGTGGTTACGTCCTCGGTACTTATTGGTTTAGGGATATCTCTTGTCAGAACAGTTACTAGTAACTAAAGAATAGTTACTAGTATCTATTCCCGTTTTACTAGTAACTATTCTTTAGTAACTACCCAGCTCATCACATGACGTTGCGGCAACGTTGCCGTAAGTGCTAAGTTGGTAACCCGCGACGTTATCTTCTGGCAACGTCGTAGCAATGTTATAAAGGGAATGTTGCCAGTTGGTCCCATGGACAACGTTGCCGCGACGTTGTACCTTGGTCGGCTGGTTACGTTATTTATAGACCCGTGGGCAACGTTGCCACGACGTTGTACCTTGGTCGGCTAGTTACCTTATTTTTTGTCCCGTGGACAATTTTGCCGTGACGTTGTACCTTGGTCGGCTGAATACATTAATTTTGGTACCATGGGCTAAGTTTCCGTTAAGTCGCTCTTTGGTCGCAGGACAACGGATCTCGAGTGCAATATTGTGGTTTATCCAGAGATGGAGAGATCACACTGGACTGCTCTCAGTTCTTACACTTTTGAAATGTAGCCATTGTCTTCATGAATTTCAATCACACAATATTAAATGTTGCACCCAGCACATATAAATGTAGACAATGCATGTAATTCATGTGCAGCTCTAGCCTGACGTTGTCATACTCATAATTCTAGTCAGAATATGAGTCTGAGAACTCTCCGTTGGGCTTTGACTACAGGGCGTGTTTCAAACGAGCCTGGAAAACAAATGCCTCTTCGCTCAATTGGATAGATCTACAACCAATCAGAGCAACAGAGTATGTGACGTATGTTAAGCACCGCATAGTTGTTGTCAACAGAACTAAACTACAAGCTGATTTGAAGTATGCTTGAAGAATGAATACAAACGATTTTTGCCGGTGTTGTAGAATAAATTTAAGGGTAGGGAGAGTACTTGTTCACACGGTCAACCTTTTTGAGCGAAACAATAAAGGGCAATGCATATACGAACAAGTTCTCCGTTTAGGATTACAACTCCATCGGGGCCAGCTGATAAATTAAACTTTTACCAAATCCCGTAGGAATGACGGCAAAAACATATTTTCCATTGACAAATGCCTTGATTGCGTCTCTCTGTTCCTCTTTCAAAATTAATGCGCTGTCGATGTCTTCTAAAACAGACTCGATGGCAGAATCATAACATCCCAGATCTCCAGCGGTAGCCATGTTTGTTCAAAACAAATTCAACTTAAACGCTCTTTTGTGACGTGGGTGATTACGTTACTGTTGATCATCTGTCCATCATCCTATAAAGCCCGCCCGGCAATTTAATTGGTTCGCCCAGATTCTGGTTTTCTGTAGTTGGTCCCTAATACGAGACCCTCCAGACCCAACTTCCCGACCAAATTTTTTTTGGGGCGGGGAGAGGTTGGGCTGTCAGCCAGGCTACAGGCTAGTGCAGCTCAGCCCCAGCATCAGAGTCAGAAGGGATTTTATTCGCCATGAATGTTTGCACAAACAAGGAATTTACTTTGGCAGGGAGGTGCATACATTAAACATATAGGAATATTGGAACTTAAATATGTGGACTAACTATACAAAAGGAGCAAAGTCTAGCTAATACTAAGGGGGGTCTAGCTAATACTAAGGGGAATAAAAAATAAAACATAAAATATAAGTAGCCCTAATTAACAATCGAACCTAAAAATACAGATAGTGCAAACGATACAATAGTGCAAATTGCAATGTGCAGGGTGTCATTCTGCAGATTGTGATTTAAAGTCAGTGTGAGTCCTTGGCCTTGTTAAAGAGGCCAACAGCAGATGGGAAGAAACTGTTCTTGTGGCGTGAGGTTTTGGTCTTGATGGACTGCAGCCTTCTGCCGGAGGGGAGTAGCTGGAACAGGGAGTGTCCAGGGTGGGAGGGGTCGGCCACAATCTTCCTCGCTCGCCTCAGGGACCTCGAGGGAAGGCAGATTGCAGCCGATCACCTTCTCAGCAGTGCGGATGATACGCTGCAGTCTTGTCCTTGACAGTGGCAGCAGCGTACCAGATGGTGATAGAAGAAGTGAGGATGGACTCAATGATGGCTGTGTAGAAGTGCACCATCATTGTCTTTGGCAGGTTGAATTTCTTCAGCTGCCGTAGGAAGTACATCCTCTGTTGTGCTTTTTTGGTGAGGGAGCAGATGTTCAGTTCCCACTTGAGGTCCTGGGAGAAGATGGTGCCCAGGAAGCGGAAGGACTCCACAGTGTTGACTGGGGAGTCACTCAGGGTGATGGGGGTGAGTGGGGCTGTGTTCTTCCTGAAGTCCACAACCATCTCCACTGTCTTAAGAGCATTGATCTCTAAGTTGTTCTGGCTACACCTGGGGCCTCATGTATAAACGTTGCGTACACACAAAAAGCTTGCATACGCTGGTTTTCACGCACACTTTTGATGTATAAAGATTTACTTGACGTGAGAATGTGCGGGCCGTCACGGAAACTTTTGAGCAGACGTGAGATTGTGCGGACCGTCCGCAAAGTCTTGTTTGGCTCTGTAGCATGGCAAATTCTGACTGAAAAGTGCCGAAACTCACCAAACATTACAAAATAAAGTTTCTACTACTACGTTTATGACGTTGACTTATACGTTGAAAAAATATACAAATAAAAGTTTGATCATTAATGTGGATGATCACATCAAAATGCCAAAACCCAAAACGGAAAATACTATATAGCCTTCTGCATAATCCGCCATCACTTAATAACTTCTGTTAAACTTGAGGGTGTCAAACGAACAACAAAATCACTCAAGAAATGCATGTCACTCTAACCCTATAGCTGCCATGCTGTTACGATGCGCCACCACTCGTTTCTTAATTTTAAGTTTAATATCGGACCATTTCTTCTTAATTTCTGCCATGGTCCGGTTCTCTGAATCCACAGCATTGATGGCCCTAAAATAATAATGATAATTGTAGGCTATTTGTAATGCAATTTACATTTAGCTAAATCTAAGTGCTACAAGTTAAAAACAAGAAAGGGCGCAAATAGAGACAGTTTTCTATTCTGCCGACTTTCTTTTGTCGCTAATACCTGATGACAGGCCGTCAAACAGGACACATTTTCTTGCCTCCACCTCTGTTGTCAAAACCTCGATCTCACAGTCACCATATTTCTTCGAATAAATGCAGCGGCTTTTAACGTAACATTTTTGGTGCAGTGTTTCTTCGAGGGCGGCGTTTATTTGAAGAAATACGGTAATTCAGACAAACAAATGACCTCAGGAGCGTATTTATAGGCCATCTGCATATTAATTTATGGGAGGAGGCAAGGCGGGGTCAGTGGCTCGTTCACGTGCGGTCAATCTCACGTTGATTGTGATTTATAAAGGAAAGGTGCGCAGGACCTGGCGTACGACCGGTTTTATACATGTGAATATTTCTGTGCGTAGGTACTTTTCGAGTTTTGGCCGTACGCCATCTTCTGGTATGAAAGCTGCGCAATCCTTTATACATGAGGCCCCAGGTCACCAGGTTGTCAGCTTCCCACCTGTAGTCAGACTCGTCCCTGTCAGAGATGAGCCCAATGAGGGTGGTGTCGTCCGCAAACTTCAAGAGTTTGACAGACGGATGACTCGACATGCAGCTGTTGGTGTACAGGGAGAAGAGCAGAGGAGAAAGGACGCAGCCCTGAGGAGATCCGGTGCTGATGGACCGGGAGTCAGAGACTTGTGTCCCAGCTTAACGCACTGCTTCCTGTCAGACAGGAAGTCTGTGATCCACCTGCAGGTGGAGTCGGGCACGTTCAGCTGTGAGAGCTTGTCCTGGAGCAGGGCGGGGATGATGGTGTTGAAGGCAGAGCTGAAGTCCACAAACAGGATCCTGGCGTAGGATGCTGGGGAGTCCAGATGCTGTAGGGTGAAGTGGAGGGCCATGTTAACGGCATCATCCACCGACCTGTTGGCTCTGTAGGCGAACTGCAGTGGGTCCAGGAAGGGGTCTGTGATGGATTTGAGGTGTGCCAGCACAAGGCGCTCAAAAGACTTCATTACCACAGAGGTCAGGGCGACGGGTCTGTAGTCAGGGCCGGACTGGCCATCGGGGATACCGGGATACCGGGATTTTTCCAAGTAGGCCAATGACTGGTCGATACGTGCGATCGATGCATTGAGTGGACAACGTGTTTTGAGTGGGCCGCGCACCGTTTACTGAGTGGGCCGGTCTGACAGTAAAACTCCCGGGCCACTTTTTCCCCCCAGTCCGTCCCTGTCTGTAGTCATTAAGTCCTGTTGGCCTTGGCTTTTTGGGCACAGGGATGATGGTGGAGGACTTGAGACAGGCTGGCACATGGCTTGTTCAGGTCATTGGCCAGGCGGGAGTCGTTGGTGGAGTGGGGGGCTCTGGGCTTGTAGTTGGTGATTTGCTTAAGCCCCCTCCAGACAGAAGCAGAGTCGTTAGCAGAGAACTGACGCTTCAGTTTCTCAGAGTACAGTCGTTTAGCCTCTCTCACTGCCTTGCTAAACCTGTTCTTCGACTCCTTGAATCTGTCTCTATCCCCACTCCTAAAAGCTTCCTACTTCTCTGACCTCAACCTTCTCAGCTCTGCTGAGAACCAGGGCTTGTCGTTGTTGAAGCTCACCCTGGTGCGTGTTGGTATACAGCAGCTTATGTATGATGTCACAGCCTCAGTGAGTTCATCCAGACTATTGGTAGCAGTTGTGAACATATCCCAGTCAGTACAGTCCAAGCACGCCCGCAGATCCTCCATAGCCTCACTGGTCCACTGTTTTGATGTCCTCACAACAGGTTTACAGAGCTTTAATTTCTGCCTGTATGCAGGAATCAGATGGACCATGGTATGGCCAGAGTGGCCCAGTGCTGCACGAGGGACGGCGTGGTAGGCTCTACTGACTGTAGTGTAGCAGTGATCCAGAGTGTTCTCTTCTCTGGTTGGGCATTTGATGAATTGTCTGTATTTAGGGAGTTCGTGGCTGAAATTACCTTTGTTAAAGTCGCCAAGTACAATAACAAGGGAATCTTTTGCTCGCTCCACACTCAAAATCTGGTCGGCGAGCGTGCGTTGGGCCTCTTTAACCTGTGGGCCTGGCGCCATGTAAACTCCGACCAAAATGAGTGACACGAATTCTTGTGGCGAGTAAAAAGGTTTACAGATTATAAAAAAGGATTCCAGATCCGGAGAACAATGTTGCAGCATGTTATTGGTCATCAATTTTCTCATATGCAGAAACATAGCTTTAATAAATAAAAGACTGAATTTTGAATATAATTTAGTCTTTCATTATTTACTATAAACATGTACAAAAGCAATCAATGTGTGATGTGTAACATGATTAAGCAAACATTCTTTGTATACACTGCAAAAAATGATTTTTAAAAAAAATAACCAATAATTAGCAAAATGTTCTTTTAACAAGCAAAATGTTCTGCCAGTGCAGCAAGATAATCACACTTGTTATGATTTCTTGAAATAAGAAAAAGATTTCTTGAAACAAGAAAAGGAAATCCAGAAAAAATCCGCTCAAAATCTCAATATAGGCCTGGACCACTTGTTTTGAGCATTATTGTTAAGATTTTTTGACTCATTTTAAGATTTTTTTTTTTTTTTTTCAGTAAATAAGAACTTGGGTAGAAACCAGGTTAAGGCAAATTTGCTAAAAATAAGTCGAGAAAGGATGAAAACCAGATGACAATTCTTGTTTTAAGCACATTGAAAATCTCATAATAAGTAGATAATTATTATATAACGAAGACTTGTTAAGAGAAATTATCCTGTTCCTAGCAGCCATTAAATCTAAAAGTCTCTCCATTCATACTTGCAGGGCAGAACTCCGAGCCCCTCCCCTTGCAAAACTTAAAACATTGTAGTTATCTTTGCTTAACATGATCAGTGCACTGAATCTCTGTAGCTAAATATTACAATTAACTAATCTGTATTAGTACTGAGATAGTTTTTCACTAAAACACACTTATTAGTAATGACAACTCAAAAGTTTGATTTCAACAGGGAAATATTTTGTTTATTTGCTCAAATCAGAAAATTGGTATACTAAAATAAAAACATTGCAACAAACTTTGCAGCTTCAAAAACTAAAAAGGTCAAAGACATGAAACATGGTTATCTAGCCAAGGTGATCTATATGGTCATGTATATGTTATCTAGCCAATAAAGGCATCCCAGTCGGCTTTGGAACGTTGCTCAATGCTATCAAGGACAATGTTTACGTGCAGTTCACCAGGGATTTAATTTAGATATCTCATATCCTTTTTGCTCCTATTCTATTTAGGGAAACTTTAAACAAACTTGAAGAAATGATAGAGAATCACCTTCAACAATTCAGGCAGCTTTTCCCTGACAACAATGTAACACCAAAGCAACATTATATGGTCCATTTATTTCTCTTCACAAATTGCGGCTCTGGGCCCCCTAACATGAGTATGAGATTCAAGTCTAAACACAGGTTTTTAACAAAATGGGCTTCAAAATTAAACTATATAAGAATATTTGTAAATCTCTTACAGACTACAGTATAGTTATAGAAATTACTCAGGTTACTCAGATGCAGGTTTATGTGCACAGGAGAAAGGCAATCCACAGAGTTTGCAAGGCTCTCATTCTCTGTTTGCCCTTAATTCTTACATGTTATCTTAGTTGGTTGGCCTCCATTCTTAAATCAAGTTTTAGTGAGTCTAGAAACAAGTAAAATGTGCTTAGGGTTGATATGGGTACAGAATCTTTCGACGGTAATTTAAGATAAATCTGCTTAAAACTCGTTTTATTACCTAAGTAAGGTAAGTCAGGGAAGATTTTTCTTGAAACAAGTCAAATATCTCCATCCTTAATGAGTAAATAAACCCAAAATGAGTGTGACAAGGTAAATATACTGAATATAAGGCAATTTAACTAGAACAGATTTTCATTTTTTGCAGTGTAGCACACCAAAGCTGTATGACACACAATGCAAATTTGTGCTCCAATAATTTAGTAATACAAAATTGTTAAATGTGACCAACAGGTAAGCGACTCCTAAGAGTTTCATTTCCAAAGAGAAGTCATCACAAAATATTACAATTCTTCCTTAGCAAACCTGCCCCTCAGTCTGCCCCTGAGCAACACCTTTGCGCATGTCCATTTCAACGCATAGCTGAAACTGGGATTCCTAAACAGATTTTTCAGGGGTCCCACCATCTTTCACACATTGGATTTGACCTGGAAAAAAGTTACTTCAAAGGTGAGTTTCTTTACAGAAATAGTTTTAAATATATAAACATATTTTAAGAAATTGAATGGGGCATATAGGTTTGAAATTGAGGCTATTTAGCCTATTTATGTGCTATCAAATTCACATTGTTTACGTTAGGATTTCGCTAGCTAGGTTAAACCCTCCAGAAAGTTATGTTGAAATAATGAAAATGCATACATGTTATCAAAGTTTAGCGTCTCAAAAATCACCCACAAAAGAATCTGTGAAAATGAAAATAAACGTTCAGAACTGTTAGAAAACTTGTCCCAAAATAGTTAATTTAGCCCTGAATTTTCAAAGACCCTGGAGCTAGTGCGTGGCTGATCAAGTTTACAGTCGGTCATGGCATGCACAGCAATGGCGTCTGTAAAAGTATCATGTCACTAATTCTTCCAATTTGTACATGACATCTGTTTTTGGATAAGTTTATTGTTTTAACCTTTAGATGCGTGAGTTTTAAATGTTTCCGACGCTTTCATCAGAGTGAGTTATTTTTCCAAAACGGAAGCTATGTAGCGTCACTGTGTCCAATCCCGAACGCTGTAAACTACTATTGTCCAAACCCGAACGGGGTTTGGACACCCAGTTTCCGGTCTTTTTGCCACCATTTTCTTTTGCGATCGCTAGCAAAGTGTAAGTAGTATTATTTTAGGCATACCAAACAATCTACGTGTCAAATTTCATGAACATTTATGGACGTTTACACGTCTAAATAATATAGGAAAGTTGTATTGATGAGGGAAGGTTGAAAGACCACTCGGGCGACGCTCGGGCGACGATCTTTACTCTGAAAAGTGTTTCTGTATTGTCATCGTTTTGCTACTACTTGCTAGTGTTACTTGTTAGCTTACTAATTGTACATTTTGAAGCTATACTATAGCGTTTGTCATATAGTCTTTGCCCATCGGAAAACAGTCGGCTGGAATGTTCAGAATCAAACATGTGCGTCGCTACGCTGTGGGGCCCTGCTTTCGAACGATCACATATGTGCGATGCTACTCCTTCAATATCAATAAACTAATACCGTGTACGTATACTACATTCCACTTTCATTTCTGTACAGATTATTTTACCACCGTCACATGGCCTGCACTGTGTCCCAAGGAAATGATGGTGAAGTAATGAATGACCGTTTATAACAGTGACAATACTTGTATGAGCCATGGCAAAGCCTATGGTTTGAAGCAAAAGCATGACTTAAAACTTTTGCATCACCAGATGCCATACCCCTAGGTGTCAACTCTGGTCTGGTGGAGGAGAACCCATTGGGGTCCCAGGAAAACAGCTGGCAGCCAGGCAAGTGCAAATATAAGACACTCAAAAAAATACTCAAAGCTTCTCAATAGCATTGCCAACTCATTGTAAGGCATACATAAGTTGTTCTGATCGTGGCGGGGGGGGGATAGGGCCTACATATTTGTCAAAACAACACATGTTGTCATACTAATGCTTTGTATACAACCATTCAAGGTAGGGCTGTCACGATAACTACTTTTTTTGTGCGATATATTGCACCAAAATTAATTGCGACAAACAATATTATTGCAAACACGTCAATTGTAATTTTCAGTCAATTTTATGCCAATGATTACATAATGACCGCCCCCACCCCTAACCCAATACTTAAACAAGGTGTGGCGTGAGAGCGTGTGAAATGGTTGAAATGCGTGTCTTACGGCCGATGCGTGAGAGATGGCAGCCCTGTGTTTGTCAAAAGTTTGCAGCATATTTGTAAATGCTGTTTTTTTGACCGTGTTTAATGGCTGCATCTCGTTTGCTATATAGCCAACCTTTATATAGCCATACCTTTTTTTCTAATTAGAAGTTGTGTTTCCAATTTCATGTGTCACAGTCACGGATCAATCTACAGGTTATTTAGTGCTCTAACACATTCTGAAGGTTGTCTTGTCAAGAGTTTTTCATATAAAAGTAAATCTGGTTTAAATGTCAGGAGTTCCTGTTGGGACGAAAGTAACACTAGTTCCTTTTGTCCCACCGCTAATGCAATAGTATGTGGTGAATTTCTGTTTGTGGAAAGCATTCATTGAAGCATGCTTATGTCATATCATATCAACAGAATATGCCAAGAGTGAGGGTCAGAAAGACAGACAGAGGTCTGATTCAGTAAAAAATGATAGTAAATACTTGATGCAACTGAAATGTAAAATTCATAGTTTTTTTGCAAAACTAATGGACAAAATATGATTGCATTTACATATTAACAAGGTCATAGTCAGGTATATGTAATAAAAACCAGAGTTACACAAAAAATCTAGCTTGTATCGTTGTGTTACTTTTGACCCACCCCTGTGTTACTTTCGTCCCAACTGATGGGGTCGAAAGTAACAATGTGCAACTTGTGTTCAAAATGAAATTATACTGAAGTTGTTACGTGCAGTTCACCAGTGATTTAATTTAGATATCTCATATCCTTTTTTCTCCTATTCTATTTAGGGAAACTTTAAACAAACTTGAAGAAATGATAGAGAATCACCTTCAACAATTCAGGCAGCTTTTCCCTGACAACAATGTAACACCAAAGCAACATTATATGGTCCATTCATTTATCTTCACAAATTGCGGCTCTGGGCCCCCTAACATGAGTATGAGATTCAAGTCTAAACACAGGTTTTTAACAAAATGGGCTTCAAAATTAAACTATATAAGAATATTTGTAAATCTCTTACAGACTACAGTATAGTTATAGAAATTACTCAGGTTACTCAGATGCAGGTTTATGTGCACAGGAGAAAGGCAATCCACAGAGTTGGCAAGGCTCTCATTCTCTGTTTGCCCTTAATTCTTACATGTTATCTTAGTTGGTTGGCCTCCATTCTTAAATAAAGTTTTAGTGAGTCTAGAAACAAGTAAAATGTGCTTAGTGTTGATATGGGTACAGAATCTTTCGACGGTAATTTGAAATTATACTGAAGTTGTTCGACATTTGTCCAAAATACCATCTGGTATTGATAGACCACACTTATAAGTTATAGACCCAAGCAAAAATATATCTATGTCTAAAACATTCTCTTTTAAAATTACGTTTTTCTTTTTTGAAAAATTGTACTTTCGCCGTAAGGTTGTCCCTTAGGTTTAGGGACAATCGTTAGAATCAACTTCTTACAAAGGGTTTTCTTTATGGATGCAATGCTGGCAATCTGACAAGACAATACTTATTTGTTACAGTATGTTAAATAATTAACATGTTTACTGGTAATCCATGTAGATGCTGTGGTAACCAGGGAGCTCACTCTGGCTTTGACCTTGTATGACCTCTAGGTAACCGCACAACCAAGGTCAGGTTTAGCCTAAGAAAGGCATTTATTTAGCTAAAAAAACAATACTTGATCAAAGGTTATTTCTCAATAGAAGGAAATAGTCTTCAAGCTCCAGGGTTGCCACAATGCACACCAATCTCTTCAAACAGTAAAAACAAATTGACAGATGGTCAGGACAAACTTAATTTAGTGGCCAGCAGAACAGACTGTAGTTGTTCTGGGTAGTAGTGTATGTGTCTGCATGTGCCTTAACATATGCAAGTCAGGGCATTTTTTGCAAAAGACATACCTTAAAAAGTTCATCTTAATTTTAGAATAGAGTTCTAAAGCTGAAAACATCCCCATTCACTACATTAACCTGTCCAAGAAAAAAAATCCAACTTTTTCTGCAAGTGAAACTACCCACAGCTGTTTCACCATCCATGATTTCTATCATTTAGACGATTATACATTGAAAGATTGTGACCAATTGCCCATCACAATTTCTCAAAGCCTTACTTGAAGTTGTAAATTGCTTGTTTTGTTTGACAAAAATCTAAATCCCAAAGGTAACATGTTTGCAAGGATGTAAAACAAAGAGTAGTTTCAAATAATCACAATGGAAGAGTGGTAACTAATGAATGTGCTTGACAAATCACTAAATGAAATCATTGTTCAGAAATGAAAATAGTTGCTGATTGCATTGAAGTAAAGCTTTAAAAAATATATGCCTTTAGGTTTGAAAACAACTATTTTAGGATTGCATCAAACATGTTTGTTCAGGGTCTGTTAATTCCTGAGAAACACAGATTAGTCAGATACAATTCTTAGCCTTTGACATGTGCAAAGCTAAGTAAACAGTTAGCCTAATGTTGTTTTGTTTATTTATAATGTCAACCATAATAATGTTTGTAAGGCAAATAGTTACAATTGTTGAGGCACAGGAACGGAGCTGGAGCAAGTGCTGGCGGGGGGATATAGAGTAAAGACAGAGCCTGTTTTAGGATATATGATTATATAATATTATCATATATCATATTATACCATATTAGACATTCTCTGGTAAAGATCTGAGAGAGCGATGATAGGTAGCCACGCCG